>NC_056733.1:1061928145-1062183145 GCF_019279795.1 Protopterus annectens
TCTCATGGCTGTTGAGCCCTTCATCATTTTCCATGCAGACAGGGTCTCCTTGAGGACTAACCTCTCCTTTATGTCCAAGGTGGTATCTGATGTTACCCTCAACCAGGCCATACACTTTACCCACCTTCTTTCCCAACCCTTAAAACAAGGTGGAAAGAAATCTACACTTGCTTGATGTGCACAGACAACTCAGATACTATCTGGACTGTACTAAACCTTTCAGAAAAAGACCAACTACTTCTCAGCTTTGCCCTGGGGCAGAGGGGAAGCCCATTTCCAAACAAACCATTTCCAAATGGATATCACACTGTATCCATTTTTGCTACAGACTACATGGGAAACACTCCCCCCCCCCAGTCTATCCGTACCCATTCCACTAGGGCAGCCTCCACTTCCACAGCCTTCCTCAGAGGAGTCCCCACCAGGGACATCTTGGAAGCTGCCACCTGGACCTCTGTCCATACCTTTAGAAAGCATTACCACATACCTCTTTTTTTCAAAGTCTAGGGCAGGGTTTGCCTCTGCAGTTCTGCAGGGCTTGCTGATCCATGCCTAGGACTCTAACCTTTCCTTCCACCCCTCTCCTCAGCTTTGGGAATCCTCCCACAGGTGATGACTGAACAGAATGGCATTAAATATACTGATCCCAAGGATATTGCCAATATCCTGGCAGATCGATTCAGTGCCAACTTCACCCCCTAAATGGCCCATCGCAATACCGGAAGATTGCCAAATTCCGGTAATAACGGCCACACAGGTAAAAAACGCACTCTCCAAAGCTAAGAATACAGCATCCATGGGACCAGATGACATCCCAGGCTGTGTACTACATGAACTACAATATGAACTGGCACCTCACCTAAGTGTCATGTTTAATCATAGCCTCACCTCAGGTTTCGTGCCCACTGAGTGACGCACAGCTACAGTTATCCCACTTCACAAGGGGGGGATCCACCTTGGATCCCGGAAACTACCGTCCCATCAGTCTGACAAGCCTTATCTGCAAAGCCATGGAGCGTATTATCATGGAACTTATAAACAAAGACATTGGCAACCTTCAAACACTGGACCCCACCCAGTTTGGGTTCGTGAAGGGCCGATATTGTCTCCTGAACTTGATTGACTTCTTCGAATCAGTCTCCAGAGCCATGGATAAGGGTAAGGTGGTCCACACAGCCTATCTAGACCTTGCCAAGGCCTTTGACACCACCCCCCACTCTGGAATCATAGATAAACTTACTAAGCTGGGCATTAATCCCTACATCACCCAATGGGTTGCTAACTGGCTTACTGATAGAACCCACACTGTAAAAGTAGTCGACTCCAAATCCTGCTCCAGACAAGTGACAAGTGGAGTACCTCAGGCTTCAGTCCTGGGGCTGCTCTTGTTTGGCATCTACTTCTCTGAAGTACAGGCCAACACTAAGGGACTCTGGATAACAAAGTTTGCAGATGACTGCAAACTGGGAGCCATTATTGAATCCCCAAATTATGTGGATACTCTACAAAAGGGCCTTACAGAAACAGATGCTTGGTGCCAGAGCCATGGGCTCAAGTTCAATGCCAAGAAATGTATAGTTATCCCCTTTGGGAAAAAACATGTATCCATGAATTACCATATAGGTGGCAGTACACTAAACACCGAAAGTTTGATAAGAGACTTAGGGACACAGGTGGACAGTGGTCTCACCTTCGATAACCACATCGCCACAACAGTCAGGAAATCCTTCTATGTGGCACACCTCATCACTAAGGGCTTTTCATCCAGAAAAAAGGAGGTCATTGTCCCACTGTACTCATCCCTCATTAGACCCATTATAGAATACAATGCCCTGTTTGGTATGTACCTCTCAAGACATCTGCAACAACTGGAAAGTCCACAGAAATACCTCACTAAAAGAATCACAGGCCTAAAGCAGATGCCCTACGCTGACCGCCTTAAAAAACTCCAGCTATACTCTGTCGCATATCGTCTACTTAGAGGCGATCTTTGCTTAACATACAAGGCCATGTCAAACCCAGAGCTGTTGGACATGCTACACTTAAAGAAATCCCAGTCCCTCAGAGCCACATGCTCCAGGGATTTAAACCTTGTCATCACAATAAACAAAACATGCTGGAGGGATAGGTTCCTGACCCAGAGACTCCCCAGACTCTGGAATAGATTGCCCATACATGTCAAGTAGAGTGCCTCTTTGGTCCTCTTCAAAAGGAACCTTGACGATTGGATGGGAGAAAGGAAATTCACCCCGGGATCACGTCAGTCACCCTGCTAGACAGGGGTCCAGGGAAGTAAATAGTGTGGGAAGAAATAGCCAGGGAATTGTTATGGCTAGGCTTGTATAGGCCCTAGGGCTGATAGCCTAGTACCAACCTATGAACCTATGAACTGCAACAGTGAAGCACGAACATAGTACAGTTGTATACACTTAACGTAAATGTAGATGTTTGAGTGTATTCACTGTTGCAGTCTTGTTTTCCCTCCCTCCATCCCCCATATAGCATCTTTTCCTAGAGAGACATAAGCTTCCCATGGTGGCTTTTAGCCACCAGGACCACTTTTCCTTATTTCCTTGGGCTTCTGAAGTGTTAGGGCAAGAAAAACTGATGTAATGACATCGGCTGCCTTGCTTTATAGCACTAACGACCTGAAGTCAGACTACAGGCAACTGCAGCCAATGCAAAAAACATTGATTGTGGTATTCAGGCCGGCTGAGGGCTAGCGCAGCAGGGATAACCCACAGTTGATGACTGCAACAGTAAATACACGCGAACATCTACATTTATGGTAAGTGTACACAGTTGTACTTTCTCAGCAGGTCAGTATGTTTGTTCATTCATTGATAAGGATAATCTGCACTTTTTTTTCCTCTGCTGTATAGAATTTCCCTTTAGCAAGTCCATTCTCTTGAATGTATACATTCAACTGTTTATATTTCAACAAGCGTGTATCTAATGCCATTTGTTACAAAATCATTCAGAAGTATATAATACTTTGTTCCAGAGAAGGACAATCTAGTAAGCCGAAGCTATTTTTTTTTCTGCATTTGCAAATGGTATGTCTCATGCTCGTTCTAAAAATATTACACTACGATTCTGCCAAATTATATACAGATAAATTTATTTTTCTATCAAATACATAGTATTATGAGGGAGAACCAGTCTTAATTTATGTAATTCTATCAGTCATGTCTGGAGCTTGCAGTGCTTTTTGCTGAAAAGCTGCAGTACTCTTCTCAATCAGTGTTTTTCTTCACTTTTTCTAGCTGATTTTCTTTCAGGTCTTATGTATTTCTTTTTTTCCTGGCATCCTGGTAGTGCACTTATTAACCAGTTATTGAAATATACCCAGAAATACTGACTGCTTTCTGAGTTTGTTTTCACACTGTAAGAGCTAGAATTAAGCGGTTACTCAGTGTGCAGACATCTTGGATGTTCATAAATGCTGTGTTCTTGGCCTTAGAAAGAGCATTGAGGACCTGTTCTAAGTGGTACTAGGGGGAGTTGTACTTGATGGTATTTCCTGAGTAGAGGTTGAAGGGGAGAGTTGGATAAGTTAGAAGACAATGTGTCTCCCTGTAGGTTTGCTACATCTTCTGGCTCAGTATAGGTGGTTCCATTAACAGTAAGCTCTGCACACAATTTTGTATAGCCTTTTGAGATTGCACACACAAATAACGCCTTTTGGTTGTCCTTGGCCTAGGAGACTAAATTTACCTCAGATTTGGCTTTGAGCGACTATTTGTCCTCTTGAGTTTTAGTTTGATGAGGTTATTTTTAAGAGTGTGATGCCTTCTAATTTTTGCCATGATTTTCTTCAGTTATACAGTCTGTTGATGCTGGGGTTCCACCACAGTGGCTTGTTTTTTCAGTTAGTTGTGTACTTATTCCTGGTGGGTACAGTTGCCTTTATGCAGCTTTTAACATGCATATATAAGGTTTCTGTGAATAGTTCTGCATAAGCAGCAGGGTTTATAGGGGCTTTAAGTTTTGCCAGGTTATTACTCAATAGCAGGTAGTTAGATTTTGACTAGTTTCTGAAAATGACAGGGGTACTGGGTTTTATCTTTACTTCAAAGGCCATTTTGAGGTCTGATCTTACCAGAGAGAATGTTATACTAGGGGGGTGTACAGCACCATATTACAGTGAGCAAGATCCAGTATGTTTGCACCCCTGTTCAGTGTGCTGACAACCTTCATTCAGGGAATTCGTAATGACAAAATTCAGGAATCTCTGTGCTTGCTCTTTTGATGTCCTATATGATTCCCAGTTAATAGTGGACTGTAAAGTCACTCATGAATGTGGTATTGGGTTGGATGGTGTGTTTTCAGTAAGCCTAGTTTGGGATTGCTTTAGCTGATATTCGAAAGCCTAGAGGGGAGAAGTGCAGGCCATCCCTGGCAATGAAGCACGGTTTTTTGACCAGCACATTTGCTGTCATATATGATTACAAGTTAATAGCAGGGTAATTAAAGTCACTCATGAATACTGGATGGTGTATTTTCAGTAAGCCTAAATATGTTTTGAGGTCACAGAGGGGACCTATAGTTTACAAGGACGTGGTATGGGATTTTATTGTGAATTGAACATGGAGACGCTGAAGTGCATCACCCTAGTTGATCAGCTTTCAGGTAAACTTATTTTTGATGTAAACTGAGACAACCTCAGTCCCTGCCTGTGTAGTAACAGATCTAAAGTAATTATAGCCTTTACACTACTGGTGTGCTCACCACTGATTGAAACGATGTCTCAGTGACTGCACTGATGTTGGCATTTTCTAGGATGCGGATAGATTGTAGGGAGTGGAGTTTCTTGTTCAGTCTTCTTGCATTGAGCAGTAACACTTTTTAATTTTCTTGGCTTTGATTCGCTATGTTGGAAGAACTTTCAGTTTGGCATTACCTAAAAAAAAGTACTATGGGGGAGGATAATGCTTTAGCTAATATTCGAAAGCCTAGAGTTGCAGACCATTCACGGCAACGTAGAATGGTCTTTTGATAATCTGCTTCCATGCTGACAAATACCGCACCTCCATATAACCACACCAGAAACTATGCTGATTATTAAAGTCAGTCATCTTCTGTTCACATTTTGGTATCCTTCTTGGAGGTGGTAAAAATGCTGTTCAATGCTAGGCTCATACCAGCCTGGGACACGTATTCCGAGAGCTCCATGATATCTCACTAGTGTCTAGAGAGGCATGATGTTCTTCGTGTTTCACTGTTGCAGTCATTACATTTGGGTTATCTGCCTGCAGGTAGCCCTCAGCCAGCTTGAATATCAAAGTCTTGGATTCCTGCATCGGATGCCTCTTCTTCCAGGTCGTCAGGGGCATAAAACATGCAGCCGACACCATTACTTCAGTCTTTCTTGCCATGTGGTGCCCGAAGCAGCAGCAGTTCGCAAGTACTGGTCGGCCGACTCCTGAAATTTTCATTTTCGAGTTTCAGAACCGAAGTCTTCAAAAAAGCTAAGTACCCCGTTGGGGATCCTTTTTCTTGCTCTTAACCAATGTCAGTAAAAGTTAACAATTGTATTACCTGTGGAAAGCAAATACCTGATAAAGATTTTCATTTGTACTGCATTCTTTCCTTAGGCCCAGACCACGACGTCACTTGCTGTCGGTTTTGTGCCTTATTCAACCCCCAAACTATTAGTTGTTCCTTTTTGCAGCAAATTATTTCGGTACTCAGTTTAACTATCTAGAAATAACTTCGGTAAGCCATCCGACTACCGATATTCTGAAAAATCCTAAAGATAAAGACAGAGAGAGACCGCATAGGTCCAAAGCTGCTGACAACGCTTCCGTTAAGCTAGTCGCCAGTTCGCCAGTACTCAGGCACTTTCACAGCCCCTGATACCTGCTACTTCAGATTCGCAGGCCTCTACTGAGACCCATTCGGAGTCTGGTATGCCGCGAGATGCTTCTTTGACTATGGAACCTGCAGATGTCTCTATCTTGGATGGGTCCGGAGCCGCTGTGCAGGCACTGGCTTCTGAGGGTGTATTCAAGCCTACTGACTTACATTTCAAACCGACGCCATCTTCTTCAAGGCCTAAAACTCGACCCACGCCTAGAAAACCAATGTCCAAACCACATGGTCAGGCCCATATGCCTAAAAAACAAATGATAAAAATAGCTGAAGACCTTATTACTTTAATTAGGGAATTCCCCCTGCTTCCCCTCCAGAGGATTTTTCTTTTGGTGAAACCTTACATACTCTAAGAGAGCATTTCCACTGGGAAAGCCAGGATTTTTCTGATTCAAAAAAGAGGTTTAGGGATTTCTTACTTCTGCCTCAGCATAAGCCTTTAGCTATACCTCCTGTACTAGACATTGTTGATGAGGCCTTTTCTGAATCTAGTTTGACCCCTGATTCTTTGCCTTCTGCTCCCAGAAAACCTGACAGATATTACAGGGTTCCTGATTCTCACAAGTTCTTTTTTAAAAATCCTATTGCGGATCCAGAGATTATTTCACAGGGACCCAAAGGCATTAAGACTTCTACTGCTAAAAATCCTACTCCCTCAGTTAGAGACTCCAGCACGTTGGATAGATGGGGTAAGAAAATTTACTCTTCTGCAACCTTGGCCATTAGGGTTTTAAACTGCCAGTTTCATATGTTAAAGTATCAACAACATGTTATTGGATTGCTTAAACAGAAAATGATGTTAATTCCTGACTGCGCTGAAAATAATTACAGGATTTAATGCATTCTGCTGAACAGGTTGGAAAACATACTTTGCAATGTGGATTTGATTCGTTAGAGGCCTCTTGCATGGGCTGCTGTTACTGGGTCTGTGCTCAGAAGGCATGCTTGGCTTAAGGAGCAATCTTTGCCTGATCATGTTAAAGCTAAATTGTTGGATGCTCCCTTAAATCAGGACCGCCTGTTTAGCAACAAGGCTGAGGAAGTTCTTAAAAAGATGGAAGAAAAAGCTAAATCTATGTAGACTGTTAAAGATTTCTTACTAGTTCAGCCTCCTAGATTTAGTAGGCACTGGCCCTCCAAAAATTGGTCCTTTCCAGCCCCCTCCAGGTCTTCTCAAGCCAAACCCAGACACAGCAGAAACCCCAGATTTCAGTCCCAAGGGACACACAAGACTAGGCAGTGGGGGCTTTCCACACCCAAACCTGGGAGCAGTAAGACTCCCACCTATGGTAAACTGTCTCAATGACTTGCTTTTAAAACTTCCAAGCACTTCCCAACTGAATGCTCCTTTAGACGGAAAGATTGATGTTCTTCGTGTTTCACTGTTGCAGTCATTGCATTTGGTAATCCGGCTGGCAGGTTGCCCTCAGTCATCCTGAATTCCAAAGTCCTGGGTCCTGGGTCGGCTGCTGTCACCCCTTCCCTAACGTCAGGTCATCAGGGGTATAAAAGATGTGGCTGACGCCATTTTCTTTAGTCTTTCTTGCCCCGCGGTGCCCGAAGCAGAAGCAGTTCGCAAGTGTCGGTCGGCCGACTCTTGAGATTTTCGTGTTCGAGTTTCAGATCCAAAGTCTTCAATAAAGCTAAGTACCCCATTGGGGAAACTTTTTTCTTGCTCCAGACTGATGTCAGAAAAAGTAAATAATTGTATTTCTTGTGGAAAGCAAATATCTCATAAGGACTTTCATTCTTACTGTATTCCTTGCCTAGGCCCTGATCACAATGTTTCTGGTTGTTGGTTTTGTGTTAGATTTAACCAAGGCACTATTAAGCGTCGGTATGATTTTGCTTTAAACTATTTTGGACGCCGGTTTAATTATCCAGAAATGTCATCGGATAGCCATCCGACTACCGGAGTTCACAAAAAACACAAAGAAAAGGAGAGAGATATACAACCGAGGCCCAAAACTGACGACGAAGCTGGTTCGCCGGTTCTCAGTGAGGTGCTTTCGCAGCCCCTGACGACCGCTACTTTAGAGTCACAGGCCTCTACCGCGTGCCACGTGGAGTCGGCCTTGCCGCTGGAAACTCAAAGTCTTGGAGCCTCGGATACTATTCCCTCAGATAGGTCCGGAGCCGCTGAGCAGGCACCGGCTTCTGAGGGTGTATTCAGACCTAAACATCTTTACATTAAACCGACTTCAGCTTCAAAGGCAAAGACTAAAGCACCTTCTAAAGCAAAGAAACAAACTCAAGAGCCACGTGGTCGGGCCTCTATGCACAAAAAACAGATGCTCAAAATGGCCGAAGACTTGATTACCTTGATCAGGGGTTCCCATCCCCCTCCTGATAAGAGGCCTAGGCAAGAGACTGACTATGAATCTTCAGATCAGGTTTCCATTTCTTCTGATTCCTCTTCTGATCAGGAATATTCTCTTCCCCCCTATGAGGATTCTGATGCTGAAGAATCTATACCTTCAGCTTCTCCTCCAGAGGACTATTCTTTTGGGGAAACCTTGCATACCATGATAGAGCATTTCCACTGGGAGATCCAGGATTTTTTAGAATCTAAAAAGAGGCTCAGGGATTTCCATTTACTACCCCAGCACAGGCCACTAGCCATTCCACCTGTGTTAGACATTGTAGATGATGTGTTTTCGGAGTCTAGTCTTACCCCTGACTCCTTATCTCCAGCTCCTGTTAAGCCAGATAGATATTACAGGGTTCCTGACTATCATAAATTCCTTTTTAAAAACCCTGCTTCAGACCCAGAAACTATTTCTCAGGGTCCCAAAGGAGTTAAGGCTTCCGCTGCAAAAAAACTTTACCCCCTCTGACAGAGATTCTAGGGCACTGGATAGATGGGGGAAAAAAGGTTTACACATCTGCTACCTTGGCTATAAGGGCCTTAAACTGTCAGTTTCATATGCTCAAATGTCAGCAACATGTCATGGCATTATTTAAACAGAAAATGTTGTTAAACTCTGAATGTGCAGAAAACAAGGAAATGCAGGATTTATTGCATGCAGCTGAAGAAGTTGGAAAGCATACTTTGCAATGTGGTTTTGATTCTTTGGAGGCCTCCTGCAGGGCCGCAGTTATGGGTTCTGTAATTAGGAGGCATGCTTGGTTAAAGGAACAAAATCTGCCTGATCATGTCAAAGTTAAATTATTAGATGCACCTTTGAAGCATGATACTTTGTTTGGTGTGAAGGCAGAAGAGGTGTTAAAGAAAATGGAGGACAAAGCCTAATCTATGCAAACGGTCAAAGATTTTTTACAAGTACAGCCACCTAGGTTTAGTAGACATTGGCCAACAAAAAAATTTCTGTGTCAGACAGACCTCAAAGGGGCAGATCCAGATGCCCTAGAGGCAGATCTCAGGTGCAAGGTTCATATAGGTCAAAACAATGGGGTGCTTCTACCTCCAAAGTTGGAGAAGACAAATCACAACCATACAGGAAACAGTCCCAATGACTTCCCTCTGCCTGCACCAAGCACTTATCTCCTGGCAGCACCCTTAGGGGGAAAATTAGCACTTTTTTCTCAAAACTGGCACATTATAACCCAGGACAAGTGGGTTTTAAATATCGTGTCACAAGGCTACAAGTTCCATTTCCATACCCTGCCAAAGGCAAACGGCTGGCCAGATCTGCCAAAAAATCAATGGGCAGAGGCACAAAAACAAGTCCCATCCCTCATGGACATGGGGGCCATTCAACAAGTACTGGAGGAAGAGCAGAGACAAGGATTTTACTCAAGACTGTTCTTGGCACCCAGAAAGGACAAGGCCTGGAGGCCAGTACTGGACCTATCTATTCTGAACACTTTCCTGGATATACCAAAATTCAAGATGTTGACTTTGCAGCAGCTTCTGCCCATGCTGGGCAAGAATGCTTGGCTTGTGACTTTAGACCTAAAAGAGGCATACCTGCATGTCCCAATCAGACAAATATGCAGAAGATACCTCAGATTCAAGGCTGGCTCAATGCATTACCAATTCTCTGCACTACCCTTTGGCTTATCTACTGTGCCCAGGGTCTTTACAAAGTGCCTGGCACCAGAATTGCATTCTGCAGATAAAGAGGAATAAAATATATATCCTTACTTGGACAACTGTCCAGTTCAAGCAGAAAACAAGGACATTCTTCTACAGCATCTGGCATTTGTGAAAAGACTTCTAACATGCCTAGGGTACACAGTCAATGAAAAGAAATCAAAACTAGTACCCTCTCAAGAGATAATATTCCTGGGTGTAAGCTTAAATACAACTGCCCAGATGGCTTATCTCATGCCAGACAAACAAAGGCAACTGACTACCTGTTTCAAAATGTTGGCAACAAAGGCCCAGTTATCTGCAAGAAAAATTCTACAGGCTTTGGGCTTCATGGCATCCTGCATCCTACTAATTCCATATGCAAGACTGCATATGAGGAAACTTCAGTGGTACCTAAAAAGTGTTTGGACTCAACATTGCCACAGCCTGGAAACTATGATTACTCTCATTCCCTGCCTGCAACAGGAGTTTTGATGGTGGGCAAAGGCTTGTCACCAAAACAAGGGACAGCCATTCACATTACCCCCAGCCAGGCAGACACTAACAATGGATGCATCAGATTATGCCTGGGGGCCCACATGGCAGGAAGACGCATTCAGGGCGCATGGACCTCAAACCAAATGCATCTACATATCAATCTAAAAGAGATGCTAGCTGTTCAAAATGCCCTGACAGCCTTCAAGGACCTACTTCATCCAGGACAACTACTGATAAAGACGGACAACACCACGGTCATATGGTATATAAACAAGCAGGGACACACACATTCTTACCCCCTTTGCAGACTAGCCATGACTTTGTGGGACACAGGATTGACTTACCAAGTACATCTGCAGGCACAATTCCTGCCAGGAAGGAAAAATACTCTGGCAGACGAACTAAGCAGAAACCTCATGGATCCCCACGAATGGCAGCTGGATTCACAAGTCTTCAGCATGATAACAAAGAAATGGGGATGCCCGGACATAGATCTATTTGCCTCCCCTCACAACTACCAACTAAAAAGATTCTGCACAAGGATTTATCACAGACAAGCCTGGAAAGTGGATGCCCTATCTTTCAGCTGGAAAAACGTATCAGTATATGCCTTTCCCCCACTGCCTCTCCTCCCCAAGGTACTCCTGAAGGTCAGACAAGAGAAGCCAAGGATGATACTGATTGCCCCAGACTGGCCCTGCCAGTACTGGTTTCCAATCCTAAGGAACTTGTCTCAATGCCCAGCTTGGACCTTACCTCAAATACCTCATCTTCTGTCCCAGAAAAACGATCAGATCCTGCACAGCCAACTCAGGACTTTAAACCTGGCAGCATGGCGGATAATGTAGTCATACAAAGCACAACTGTCAATAAAGCTGCGATGGATGTCATTCTGGAGGCCAGAAGGCCTAGTACTAGAAAATCTTATGCTGGAAAATGGAAGAGATTCTGTGCATGGAGCCAGGCACAAGGAACTGATACAGCTGTGACAAATATTCCTCAGATTTTACAATACTTAACTGAGATGCTGGGCAAAAGCCTATCTTTTTCATCTATTAAAATTCATGCCTCTGCCATTTCGGCTCATTGCAATACAGAACCACCAATCTTTTCTCATCCCTTATTAAAGCAGTACCTCAGAGGAGCCAAAATTTAAGGCCTCCAAGGAGATCACCGATGCCTTCATGGGACCTCAACTATGTCTTGGAAAAACTCACCCTACCTCCTTTTGAGACAGCTGCTATTGCTGATATAAAGTTTTTATCTTGGAAAACAGCTCTGCTCCTAGCAATAACTTCTGCAAGGCGAGTTTCAGAGCTACAGGCACTCATGGCTGTGGAACCTTTTATCATTTTTTATCCAGACAGGGTCTCTCTGAGGACAAATCCGACATTTATGCCTAACGTGGTCTCCAGTGTGGCTCTTAACCAAACTATTCAACTGTCAACTTTTTATCCAAATCCACAAAACAAGGGGGAGAGAATTCTGCATTCTTTGGACGTACACAGACAGCTTAGATTCTACTTGGATAGAACCAAACTTTTCAGAAAGACAGAGCAATTACTAGTGGCATATGCTGCAGGATCACAAGGAAAGGTTATCTCAAAGCAGACTATTTCAAAGTGGATAGGCCAGTGCATTCGTTTCTGCTACTTACACCATGGCAAGCCAGTGCCTAAGGGCATTAGGCCACATTCAACCAGAGCTGCAGCCACTTCAGCAGCCTTTCTCAGGGGAGTACCAACCAAGGACATTTTAGAGGCTGCTACTTGGAGTTCAGTGCACAACTTTACAAAACACTATAATCTGCCACTCTACTCTAAATCCAGGGCAGGCTTTGCCACTGCAGTTCTGCAGGGCCTCATAGCCACTCCTAACGCGGTTTAGCTCCAGCCTCCCAACCATAGCTTTGGGACTCTACCCGAATGTAATGACTGCAACAGTGAAACACGAAGAACATAGTACAGTTGTGTACACTTACCATAAATTTAGATGTTCGAGTGTATTCACTGTTGCAGTCCAGGTTACCCACCCGCCATCCCCCTTTCTTCTGATGGAACCTATCTTTCCTTCTCTGATTTATACAACCTATGTGGTGTATTTGCTTGTAGGTGAAGGTAAAGTTTATATTGGTGCATATATTTATATATATATATATATATATATATATATATATATATAGTTTTTTTTTTTTTTTTTTGCTACCCTTTTAGGGGGCACCTGACATCTGGGGCAAGAAAAACTAAAGAAAATTGCATTGGCCACATGTTTTATACACCTGACGTCAGGGAAGGGGTGACAGCAGCCAATGCAGGACCCAGGACTTTGAAATTCAGGCCGACTGAGGGCAACCTGCCAGCAGGATTACCCAGATGTAATGACTGCAACAGTGAATACACTCGAACATCTACATTTATGGTAAGTGTACACAACTGTACTGTCTGCAGGCCAAAAACTGGGAACTCATTACCCAGGACAAATGGGTTTTAAATATAGTGTCCCAGGGATACAGATTTCATTTCCACACGCTACCAACACCAAGCGGGTAGCCAGATCTACCCCCAAATCAGTGGGCAGAGGCCCAAAATCAGGTATTCTCTCTCTTAAACATGGGGGCTATTCATTTGGTACCAAAAGAGGAAAAGGCGCAAGGTTTCTATTCAAGACTTTTCCTGGTACCCAGAAAAGGCAATACATGGTGTCCTATCCTGGACCTTTCTATTCTAAACATCTTTCTGGTGATTCCAAAATTCAAAATGCTGACTCTTCACCAGCTGCTTCCTATGCTAGGCAAGGATGCATGGCTGGCAACAGTAGACCTAAAAGAAGCATACCTGCACATCCCTTTCAGGGAGACTTGCAGAAGATACCTATGCTTCAAAGCAGGCTACATGCACTATCAGATCTCTGCACTGCCCTTTGGCTTATCTACTGCACCCAGGGTATTCACAAAGTGCCTAGCTCCAGTCATTGCATTTTGCAGGTAAAGAAATATTCAAATATACCCATATCTGGATAGTTGTCTAATTCAGGCAGAAAACAAGGACATTCTTTTCAAACATCTGGGCTTTGCTCAAAGGGTACTTACTCTTTTGGAGTTCACCATAAATGAAAAGAAATCCCACCTGGTGCCCTGTCAACAAATTATATTCATAGGAGCAAGCTTGAATACAACTTCCCAGATGGCTTTCCTCACACCAGAGAAACAGATACATTTGACAACTTACTTCAAACAAGTGGCCTCAAAAACCGAGCTATCTGCAAGGCAAATACTGCAAGCCTTGGGATTCATGGCCTCCTGCATTCTTCTAATTCCATATGCAAGGCTGCATATGAGGAAACTACATTGGTATCTCAAAGGCCTGTGGTGTCAACATTCACAGGATATAGAAGCAAGGATTCCTATCATACTTTGCCTACGCCTAGAGTTCCTTTGGTGGGCAGAGGCCTGCCACCAAAACAGGGGACTACCATTCACATTACCCCCTGCTGCACATATCTTAACAGATGCATCAGACTATGCATGGGGTGGCTCTCCTGGCAGGGAAGTGCATTTAGGGCAAATGGAACCCAAGTCAAATGCACCTGTACATAAATCAAAAGGCTCTGACAGCCTTCAAGAACCACATTCTTCCAGGACAACTAATGGTAAAGACGGACAAAACCACTGTCATGTGGTACATAAACAAGCAGGGGGGGTACACATTCTTACCCCTTCTGCAGACTAGCCATGGCATTATGGAACACAGCCTTGAGCTACAAGTGAATCTACAAGCTCAAATCCTGCCAGGAAAACTAAATACACTGGCAGATGGACTAAGCAGAAACCTCATGGACCCATACGAGTGGAAACTGGAACCAAGGATTTTCAACATGTTGACAAGCAAATGGGGGAGCCCAGATATAGACCTATTTGCCTCCCCCCCAGAACCATCAACTGGACAAATTTTGCACAAGGTTTCCCCACAAGCTAGCTTGGAAAGTGGATGCTCTATCCTTCATCTGGAAAAACCTATCAATTTATGCCTTTCCTCCTCTGCCTCTGCTCTCCAAGGTACTACTAAAGATCAAACAGGAGACGCCAAGGACAATTTTAATTGCACCAGTCTGGCCTTGCCAACACTGGTACCCACTCTTGTGCAGTGTGTCACGCTTGGCTCCATGGCACCTGCCTCAGACTCCTTCCCTGATGTTCTTCGTGTTTCACTGTTGCAGTCATTACATCCGACTACCGGGATTCTGAAAAAACACAAAGACAGAGACAGGCTGCCGAGGTCCAAAACTGCTGACATTTCTCCTAAGCCAATCGCCAGTTCACCGGTACTCAGTGAGGTGCTTTTGCAGCCCTTGATACCTGCTACATCTGACTTGCAGGCCTCTACCGAGACCCATTCAGAGTCCGGTATGCCGCGAGAGTCTTCACCTATGGAACCCATGGATGTCTCTACCTTGGATGGTTCCAGAGCCGCTGTGCAGGCACCGGCTTCTGAGGGTGTATTCAGGCCTACAGACTTGCATATTAAATCGACTCCACCTGCATTACTAAGGCCTAAATCTCGATCTGTGTCTAAGAAACTGATTCCAAGGCCACATGTTCAGGCCCCTATGCCTAAAAAACAAATGATCAAAATGGCTGAAGATCTAATTAATCAGGGGTAGTCAACCCCCCCCCCCCAAGAGGCCTAGGGTTGAGCTTGATTATGAATCTTCTGATCGGATTTCTGTTTCTTCTGACTCTTCTAATAACCTGGATTTGTCCATACCTACTTATGAGGATTCTGATGCAGATGATTCCATTCCCTCTGCTTCCCCTTCTGAGGATTTTTCTTTTGGGGAAACTTTACATACCTTAAGGGAGCATTTCCACTGGGAAAGTCAGGAATTTTCTGGTTCAGAAAAGAGGCTTAGGGATTTCCTTCTTCTACCTCAGCATAGGCTTTTGGCTATACCTCCTGTACTAGACATTGTTGATGATGTGTTTTCGGAATTCAGTTTGGCCTCTGATTCCCTGCCTTCTGCTCCTAGTAAACCTGACAGATACTACAGGGTTCCTAAGTCCCACAAGTTCCTTTTCATAAATCCTGTTGCAGATCCGGAAACCATTTCTCAGGTACCCAAGGACATTAAGGCTTCTACTGCTAAAAATCCTACCCCTTCTGATAGAGACTCCAGGGCGCTGGATAGATGGGGTAAGAAGGTTTATGCTTCTGACCTTGGCAATCAGGGCTTTAAACTGCCAATTTCATGTGTTAAAATATCAACAGCATATTATTGGACTGCTTAAACAGAAAATGATGTTGATTCCTGACTGTGTGGAAAATAAAGATTTACAGGATTTATTGCATTCTGCTGAACAAGTTAGAAAATATACTTTGCAATGTGGTTTTAATTCTTTAGAGGCCTCCTGCAGGGCTGCTGTTACTGGGTCTGTGCTTAGAAGGCATGCTTGGCTTATGGAGCAAGCTTTGCCTGATCATGTTAAAGCTTAATTGTTGGATGCTCCTTTAAATCAGGACCGTCTGTTTGGCAATAAGGCTGAAGAAGTTCTAAAAAAGATGGAGGATAAAGCTAAATCTATTGAAACTGTTAAAGATTTCTTACAAGTGCAACCTCCAAGATTTAGTAGGTACTGGCCTACTAAGAATTGGTCCTTTCCAGCTCCTTCCAGATACTCTCAAGCCAAACCCAGACACACCAAAAGCACCAGGTTTCAGCCCCAGGGGACTCTCAGAACTAAGCAATGGGGGGCCTCCACTTCCAAATCTGGAAATAACAGGACACCACCCTATGGTAGACAGTCTCAGTGACTTACTTTTAAAATTACCATGCACTTACCTTTTAGCTGCCCCTTTGGGGGGAAATATTGCTCTTCATGCAAAGAATTGAGAACTCATAACCCAGAACAAATGGGTCTTAAATATAGTGTTCCAGGGATACAGATTCCATTTCTACACGTTGCCAACACCAAACGGGTGGCCAGACCTGCCCCCAAATCAGTGTGCAGAGGCTCAAAAACAAGTACTTTCCTTCTTAAATATGGGAGCTATTCTGTCAGTACCAGAAGAGGAAAAGGGACAAGGTTTCTATTCCAGGCTTTTTCTGGTACCCAGAAAAGACAAATCATGGTGTCCAATTCTGGACCTGTCTACTCTAAACACCTTTCTGGACATTCCAAAATTCAAGATGCTGACTCTTCACCAGTTACTTCCTATGCTAGGCAAAGATATGCTAGGCAAAGATGCCTGGTTGGCAACTCTAGATTTAAAAGACATTTACCTGCACATCCCAATCAGGGAATCCTGCAGAAGATACCTACGCTTCAAAGCAAGCTACTTGCATTATCAGTTTTCTGCACTGCCCTTTGGCATGTCTACTGCGCCCAAGGTATTCACAAAGTGCCTGGCTCCACTTATTGCATTTTGGAGGCAAAGAAATATTCAAATATATCCATACCTGGATGATTGTCTAATTCAGGCAGAAAACCAGGGCATACTTCTAAATCATCTGGTGTTTGTAAAAAGGGTTCTAACTTGTCTGGGGTACACCATAAATGAAAAGAAATCACAACTGGTACCCTCTCAACAGATTACATTCCTGGGTGCAAGCTTGAATACAACTGCCCAGATGGCTTTCCTCATGCCAGAGAAGCAAATTAATTTGGTAACTTACTTCAAACAAGTGGCCACAAAAACCCTGCTATCTGCAAAACAAATACTGCAAGCCTTGGGGTTCATGGCCTCCTGCATTATTCTAATTCTACATGTAAGACTGCATATGAGGAAACTACAGTGGTACTTAAAAAGTCTATGGAGTCAATATTGCGGCCTGTCTGTCTTTATCTTTGCGTTTTTTCGGAATCCCGGTAGTCGGATGTAATAACTGCAACGGTGAATACACTCGAACATCTACATTTATGGTAAGTGTACGCAACTGTACTTTGTCTCAGCAGGAGAATCAGATTCTGCACCCTCAGCTGCAAACCCTGAACCAAGCAGCCTGGCTAATTACCTAATCTCTCCTTTACCATCCCTCAGTAAATCAGGGATGGATATCATTTTAGAGGCAAGGAGGCCTAGTACTAGAAAATCTTATGCTGCAAAATGGAAAAGATTCTGTGTTTGAAACCAATCTCAAGGAATGAACGCAGCAGTGCCCAATTTACCTCAAATTCTACAATACTTGACTGAAATGCTTCATAAGGGCTTGTCTTTTTCCTCCATCAAATTCATGCCTCAGCCATTAAAGCTCATTATAGCACAGAGCCTCCCCTCTTCTCTCACCCACTGCTCAAGCAGTTCCTCTGAGGGGCAAAAAAGTTAAGGCCACCCAGGAGAGCTCCATCTCCAGCCTGGGATCTTAACTATGTTCTGGAGAAACTCACTCTTCCTCCTTTTGAGCCAGCTGCTACTGCGCATTTAACATTTCTTTCCTGGAAAACAGCTTTCCTTTTGGCAATCACTTTTGCAAGAAGGACATCTGAATTACAGGCCCTTATGGCAGTGGAAACTTTCATCATCTTTCATGGGGACAGGGTGTCCCTCAGAACCAATCCCTCCTTCATGCCCAAGGCAGTATCCAGTGTGGCTCTTAATCAGTCCATTCATTTGCCAACCTTCTTTCCTAACTCATAGAACAAAGTGGAACGGATACTGCACTCCTTAGATGTGCACATACAACTTAGATTTTACTTGGACAGGACTAAACCTCAAAGGAAATCTGAGCAACTGCTGGTGGCATTTGCTGCAGGGGTAGAGGGGAAGGCCATTTCAAAGCAAACCATTTCTAAATGGATAGGCCATTGCATTCATTTCTGCTATAAGCACCATGGAAAACCTATCCCACAGGGGATAAGACTACACTCAACCAGGGCTGCATCACCTCTACAGCCTTTCTCAGAGGTGTCCCTACCAGGGACATCCTAGAAGCTGCTACCTGGAGTTCTGTACATACTTTCACCAAGCATTACCATTTGCCAATTTTCTCTAAATCCAGAGCTGGCTTTGCCACTGCAGTTTTGCAGGGCTTTTTAGCTGGTCCTAATACTATCTAAATTCCTCCTCCCATCCTTAGCCTTGGGAATCTACCCAAATGTTTTGACTGCAACAGTGAAACACGAAGAACATAGTACAGTTGTGTACACTTAGCATAAATGTAGATGTTCGAGTGTATTCACTGTTGCAGTCCTGGTTACCCTCCCTCCAGCCCCCTGACTTCTATTGTCTGTACCACTATTCTTGTTTACTATGCTTAAAGCTTTCTGGTGTATTTGCTTTTTGTTGGAGGTGTAACCTTGTATATAATTGCTTCCCATTATGGGGGCACCTGATATCTGGGGCAAGAAAAACTGATAAAATGGCATCGGTTGCGTGCTTTATATCCCTGACTACCTGACGTCATGTGAGATGAGACAGCAACCAACGCAGGACCCAAGGCTTTGATAATCAGGCTGACTGAGGGCTACTGCAAGCAGATAACCCAAATGTGATGACTGCAACAGTAAATACACTCAAACTTCTGCATTTATGGTAAGTGTACACAACTGTACTGTTCATAGGTAGGTACTAGGCTATATAAGCCTAGCCAAACGCTACCCTGGCTTTTGCCATCCAAGAAAATTATTTTCTTGTGCCTCTGTCAAGCAGAGCCACAGAAGGGACCCCTGGGGTGAATTTCCTATCTCCCATCCAATCATCAAGATTCTTCTTGAAGAGTAATCCAATAACTGAACCCAGCATGGAGGCTCGACCAGAACAAGAACCAAGAGCTTGACTGTATTCTTGAAGTGGCACAGCTTCCCCAACACAAATAATCCGATGACGGAGGTTGTAGTACAATAACGAATTTTATTCCATAAAGTACATCCACAGTTGATGCGTTCAACAAAATACGTAACACTAACTTGATAAAATACAAATAATCAACACAGAGGGTTAAGCGCTTTCATCTGTTCCTCTCCAGACTTCCTCAGAACCATCTTTACACTTCCGCAAATCATTTAAATACACTCCTTTGGGGCCAAAAATAATTATTAATTAATTAATGCATTAAAACCTTTTGTAATAAAAAACATGAAATATATATACTATTTGGTTAATTATATATCTGTTTGTAAATGCACATTAGCATACTACCATATATTCAATCTGATATTTCAGTGTTGCCACTGGCGAAGTAAACAATAATAAACGCTCGTGATGCTGAATAAAATGGCTCGCTGTATATAACTTTAATATAATACTTCTAAACACTATTAAAAACTACTAAAAACTACATAAATCTAAAAGTATTAAATATACAACAATCTACTTCTATTGTGGTTAACTATAATGTTCATGAACTATACTGTAAAAACAAATCAATACTTAAAATACAGCTTATATAAGAATACAATATAGATATACACACCATTAATGTACCTAATATAATAATGTAATAATGAATTAATGAAATGTCATTGATCATAACCTCAGATATATCTAGATCTGATGAAAAATAATCTTCTTACTAAAAACTCATGTAATCACCTTATATTTAAATATATATGTATGTATATAAAAAATATACAAAAATTATATAAAAAATATAAAAAATATATAAATATATATATTTACAATAAATAAATAATAATAAATATAATAATTATAATAAATATATATATAATGTTGAATGTATATAAGATGTATATATGATAAATGTGACATTATATTGAAATGAATTGTATTATAATTATTTAAAAATATTTAAAAATATTTAAAAATATGTGATAACAAAACTGGATGCTTATATGTTTAATATAAATATGAAAATGAACTACCTGCTGAACCTACTAAGACCTGATTAAATAGTATATGATATTATTGGGATCCTAATATAAGAAAAGGTTTTAAACTGATATATTCATTAAGACCTGGATACGTGGTTGCATCAAGACATATTTGCCACCTACTTTCTAGACAACCTAGTTTAGCCTTCCAATTCCCACTACCAACTATTCTATCAACCTGATCTATTATGAAAAACTTGAACAGGTGGTCTTTGCCTTTTTCTAGTGCATGTTTACTCAAAGCATTTTTATGTCACCTTTCTTCATCTTATAAACATGTTCATATATCCTAGTTCTTAGTTTCCTTTCGGTTTTTCCTACGTAATAAGCGGTGCATTTTACACACGATGCTAAGTATACCACTCCTTGGCTATTACAGTTCCCTGGTCTAGATTGACATATACTTTTCAGAATATTATCAATTTTAATACTAGGTTCAATATTGATATGTTGGCACTGCTTACATGCCCCACATCTTTTTGTACTCTTAGTCTTATAGTGTTCAATGTTATATGTATTTACACCTCTTTCTAAAAACCTTTTTATATTGTATCCTGTTTTTAATACTATATTAGGAGAAATACCTATAATTTCTCTAACTTTTTCAATATTGGAAAAGATAGTCCAATGTCTATGTAAAATTTCCTTTACAATATTCGTGTGTGGACTAAACATAGTAACACACACACGCCTACTCATCACTTTTTTATTCTTTACATGGACATCTTCTTTCCCTAATAATGGACAATGTTTATTACCCCATTGGGATTTAACATATTTGACTACATCTGTGAGCATATTTATTGGATAGTCTCTTTCCTTAAATAATTTGTATATCAAATCTAACTCATTCAACATTATTTCTCTTGTCGATGACATCCTTGCTGCTCTCACACATTGACCTTTCACTATGTTCTTGAAGGTGTGTGGAGGATGACAGCTTCCATATTGGATGTAGTCGTTGGAATATGTCGGTTTCCTATATAATCTAAACATATACCCTACAGCATTACTACTGATATATGTATCTAGATAAGCTATACCTCCTTTCTCTACTGTGTATGTAAATCTCAAAAATTCCGTCGTTTTATTAATATAATCTATAAAGGCGGGTATACCTTTTGTTTCACCTTTCCAGATAATGAATATATCATCTAAAAATCGTGTATATAACAACACGTGTTTGTAATATTCACTATGGAAAATAAACTGGTCCTCCCATTCCAACATAACTAAATTAGAATATATGGGTGCACACGATGCACCCATAGCTACACCCGAAGTTTGTTTAAATTTTTCTCCTTGATGTTCGATATAGTTATGGTCAAGGATGAGTTCCATCATATTCATTAAAAGTTAAATTCTATCCCATGTAAGTACTGATAACTTCCTCAAACTATTACAGAAGTAGTCTAAACCTATATCCTTAGGTATACAAGAAAACAAATCTTTTACATCCACTGTTATGAAAGTAATTTCCTTGCCCCATACATCCTTACTTAATTTACTTAAAAAAATGCCAGGAATCCTTAACTAAATGTGATACATTATTATATATATGTTTGGTCAAATGGTCCACCATTACTCCCATATTGTAAGTCTTTGATTTTGAACCGGATATGATAGGTCTGTATGGGGGGTCTGTGAGATTCTTATGTATTTTAGGAATGCCTATTATGTGTGCCATTATTGGATATTCATTCCTTAAATAATTATACTGTTCCTCACTAATTCTATTATCAAGAAGGAATTCTTCTATTGCAAGCTCGATACGCTTATATCCAATATTCACCTGATTAGGTGAAACTACCTCATAATTACCTGATTTGAATAATAATTCATGTATCTTATTCAGGTAATCACTTTGATAACTTATAACTATCCCCCCCCCTTATCCGGTTTCATAATCCTGATGTCTTTGTTAGAGATAATATCCTGTAACAATTTCCTTTCATTTATAGTTAGATTGTCTATATTAATCTTATTAGATGCATTACTATACTTGCTTTTTTTATATATGTAGTGTATAATTCTCTACATACTGCTTTTTCATACAAAGCTACATGTGGATTTTGAGGTGGTATATAAGTACTTTTCTTAACCAATTTCCTTTCATTTTCTAAACTGGCTTCTTGATTGTCCTTAAAAATATAGCCAGATTCAATCTGCGACAGTATAATTTTACCTCCTTAATAATATCAAATAGGTTGAAACTAACAGTAGGTATAAATTTCATTCCTTTACTAAAAAGTGTTAATAATTCATCAGTGATTTCAACATTTGTGAAATTATATACCTTAAATCCATTACTATTTGTAATCTTGGGACAACCTGGATTTTCAAAGTCCTTTTCTATTTCAGTAATAATATTTTTATTAATTTTTGTACAATTGTTACTATCAGTACCAATAACATAGTCCACTACACTACTAGAATCTCCAGTACTGTTAACATTCAATAAAATTTTTGACTTTGTTTTGGTGCTGAGAAATATCTGCCCCCTTGAAAATTTGTATTGTCATCCCTTCTATTATGTTTAAATTTCCCTACACTTTGTTCAGTGTGTATTCTATTCATGCCTTCTCGACGTTGTGGCCATATGTAAACCCTACCTATTCGGTATTGTTCTACATCTCTCTCAATTTTGTGTATCTTCCTGTTATATACACTTTTAACCCTGTTACTGGCAGTCTGAAACTGTTTTAAATACAAATCTTTCCATACTTCAAATTCATGGTCATTAATAATTTCTTCATTTAATAATTCTAACTCATTAACTAATTTAGCTATTTTTTCATCATTATATTTCATCAGTAGTATCATATACTTATTTCCAAACATATCAAATAATTGGTTAAAATCTTGTATTACAGTACTACTATAATCAATCCCAAGTGGTAACTTAAAAAAACGTAATCCCTTTGGCACAATATGTTCATTCATACACTTTTCCAAATACGTTATCAAGCTTTGCACATTTTAATTGTATCAACTTTTTACCCATAAGGTTAATTTTCATTTTTATATTGTCAGAGGGTACATTAAAAACATATCTATCATCTCTATATTTAAAATCACCATCCAGTTTTATCTCAAAATCATCTGTTATAAATTCATTCATTAAATTGTCCATAGTTCCCCTATTTTCCACATCTTTCAACACAGTTTTTGTTGCATACTTTTTACTTTGCATAATTCCAGGTTTAGGACTGGAAATAAAGTCATTAAATAAAGTACCTGTTTTTGTTTTATTGTTCGTTCCTTTACTAATGTTATTAGTGTAGGTTTTAGTTTTTTCACGTTGTTTTGGGCGAGCCCCTTGTCTCAATGTCTCCTCCCTTTGATGGAATAAACTAAAATCAAATGTAAATTCGGCTTCAGGTAAGACATTCTCCTCAGTTTCCTTGATGTCTATAGTTATGGCAGGCATCGGTGTATGCCGCCCATCCTTCTGTCCATTATGAATTATGCAAAGTAAAAAGTATGCAACAAAAACTGTGTTGAAAGATGTGGAAAATAGGGGAACTATGGACAATTTAATGAATGAATTTATAACAGATGATTTTGAGATAAAACTGGATGGTGATTTTAAATATAGAGATGATAGATATGTTTTTAATGTACCCTCTGACAATATAAAAACGAAAATTAACCTTATGGGTAAAAAGTTGATACAATTAAAATGTGCAAAGCTTGATAACATGTATTTGGAAAAGTGTATGAATGAACATATTGTGCCAAAGGGATTACGTTTTTTTAAGTTACCACTTGGGATTGATTATAGTAGTACTGTAATACAAGATTTTAACCAATTATTTGATATGTTTGGAAATAAGTATATGATATTACTGATGAAATACAATGATGAAAAAATAGCTAAATTAGTTAATGAGTTAGAATTATTAAATGAAGAAATTATTAATGACCATGAATTTGAAGTATGGAAAGATTTGTATTTAAAACAGTTTCAGACTGCCAGTAACAGGGTTAAAAGTGTATATAACAGGAAGATACACAAAATTGAGAGAGATGTAGAACAATACCGAATAGGTAGGGTTTACATATGGCCACAACGTCGAGAAGGCATGAATATAACAAAGTGTAGGGAAATTTAAACATAATAGAAGGGATGACAATACAAATTTTCAAGGGGGCAGATATTTCTCAGCACCAAAACAAAGTCAAAAACGTTATTGAATGTTAACAGTACTGGAGATTCTAGTAGCATAGTGGACTATGTTATTGGTACTGATAGTAACAATTGTACAAAAATTAATAAAAATATTATTACTGAAATAGAAAAGGACTTTGAAAATCCAGGTTGTCCCAAGATTACAAATAGTAATGGATTTAAGGTATATAATTTCACAAATGTTGAAATCACTGATGAATTATTAACACTTTTTAGTAAAGGAATGAAATTTATACCTACTGTTAGTTTCAACCTATTTGATATTATTAAGGAGGTAAAATTATACTGTCGCAGATTGAATCTGGCTATATTTTTTAAGGACAATCAAGAAGCCAGTTTAGAAAATGAAAGGAAATTGGTTAAGAAAAGTACTTATATACCACCTCAAAATCCACATGTAGCTTTGTATGAAAAAGCAGTATGTAGAGAATTATACACTACATATAAAAAAAGCAAGTATAGTGATGCATCTAATAAGATTAATATAGACAATCTAACTATAAATGAAAGGAAATTGTTACAGGATATTATCTCTAACAAAGACATCAGCATTATGAAACCGGATAGGGGGGGGGGGGATAGTTATAAGTTATCAAAGTGATTACCTGAATAAGATACATGAATTATTATTCAAATCAGGTAATTATGAGGTAGTTTCACCTAATCAGGTGAATATTGGATATAAGCGTATCGAGCTTGCAATAGAAGAATTCCTTCTTGATAATAGAATTAGTGAGGAACAGTATAATTATTTAAGGAATGAATATCCAATAATGGCACACATAATAGGCATTCCTAAAATACATAAGAATCTCACAGACCTATCATATCCGGTTCAAAATCAAAGACTTACAATATGGGAGTAATGGTGGACCATTTGACCAAACATGTATATAATAATGTATCACATTTAGTTAAGGATTCCTGGCATTTTTTAAGTAAATTAAGTAAGGATGTATGGGACAAGGAAATTACTTTCATAACAGTGGATGTAAAAGATTTGTTTTCTTGTATACCTAAGGATATAGGTTTAGACTACTTCTGTAATAGTTTGAGGAAGTTATCAGTACTTACATGGGATAGAATTCAACTTTTAATGAATATGATGGAACTCATCCTTGACCATAACTATATCGAACATCAAGGAGAAAAATTTAAACAAACTTCGGGTGTAGCTATGGGTGCATCATGTGCACCCATATATTCTAATTTAGTTATGTTGGAATGGGAGGACCAGTTTATTTTCCATAGTGAATATTACAAACACATGTTGTTATATACACGATTTTTAGATGATATATTCATTATCTGGAAAGGTGAAACAAAAGGTATACCCGCCTTTATAGATTATATTAATAAAACGACGGAATTTTTGAGATTTACATACACAGTAGAGAAAGGAGGTATAGCTTATCTAGATACATATATCAGTAGTAATGATGTAGGGTATATGTCTAGATTATATAGGAAACCGACATATTCCAACGACTACATCCAATACGGAAGCTGTCATCCTCCACACACCTTCAAGAACATAGTGAAAGGTCAATGTGTGAGAGCAGCAAGGATGTCATCGACAAGAGAAATAATGTTGAATGAGTTCATAGGTTCATAGGTTCATAGGTTCATACTAGGCTATCTGCCCGAGGGCATTTACAAGCCTAGCCCATAGTTTTACGCCACCCCTTTTAGTATGGGGAACTATACCCATTATTTTGCTGTGCCTCTGTTGAGCAGTGACACTGAGGTAATCCCTGGGGTATATCTGCGATCTCCCATCCATTGGTCAAGATTTCTCTTGGACAAGGCCAGCGAGTGCTCTGCCTCACATATACCGGGATTTTATTCCACAGCATAGGGAGTCTTTGGGTGATGAATCTATCCCTCCAGCACGTCCTATTAATAGCCGTGTCGAGGTTTAAGTCTCCCCTTGTGGCTCTGACGGATCTAGATTTTTGAGGTGAAGCATATTCATCAAATCTGGGTTTGACATGGCCTTGTATGTTAGGCAAAGGTCACCTCTGAGCAACTGAATAGAGCAGGAGTTCTTTCAGGCGGGCAGCATAGGACAGATGTTTGAGACCCTTTATCCTTTTGGTGAGGAACTTTTGTGGCCTCTCCAGCTGCTGCAAGTGTCGGGTCAGATACATTCCGAATGGGGCATTGTACTCAATCACTGGTCTGATGAGTGATGAGTATAGGAGACTATGACCTCCTTGATCTAGATGAGAATCCCTTCATGATAAGGCGGGCAATGTAGAAGGTCTTCCTAACTACTTTAGCTACATGGGTGTCGAATGACAGACTACTATCAACCTGGGTCCCCAGGTCCCTGATAACTTCTTCTGTGCTCAGTGGATTGCCACCTATTTGGTAGCTAGGGTAACCTTGTTTTTCCCAAGGGTATGACTATGCATTTTTGGCATTTAACTTTAGGCCATGGCTCTGGCACCAGTTATCCGTTTCTGTGAGACCCTTCTGAAGGATATCTGTGTCAGATGTGTTTTCTACTATGGCCCAGTTTGCAGTCATCTGCAAACTTTGTCAGCCATAACCCTCCTGTGTTTGCTTGTACTGGAAAAGTAGATGCCAAACAAGGGTGGGCCCAGGACTGAGCCCTGTGGGACACCACTTGTGACAGGCTTTGAGTCTGACATGGCGCCAGCAACTCTGACCCTGTGGGTTCTGTCACTCAGCCAGTTTGCAACCCATCTTGTGATGTATGGGTTAACATTTAAGCTGATGAGTTTTTCAATGATACCCGAGTGGGGTATTGTATCAAGGCCTTCGCCAGATCGAGGTAGGCTGTATGGACTGCCTTTCCTCATCAATGGCTTTGGTGACTGTTTCAAAAAGTCAACCAAGTTTAGAAGGCATGATCTGCCTTTGACAAAGCCAAACTGGGATGGATCCAAAGTCTGCAAATTCCTATGTCTTTATTTATGAGGTCCATTATGATCCTCTCCATGGCTTTGCAGATAAGGCTTGTCAAGCTAATGGGCGGTAATTTCCAGGGTCGGTGGAGGCACCACCTTTGTGAAGTGGGACCACAGTTGCAGTGCGCCACCGTATCCAGAGGTAAGACTATGATTAAACAGCTGTCCTAGCTGTGGGTTTAATTCCTCGTTGAGTTCGTGGAGCACACAGCCGGGACACCATCAGGTCCCATGGATGCTGTGTTTTTGCTTTGGAGTGAGCAGTTCTTACTTGGGCGTTGGAGACGTTTGGGGCTGCAATCGCTTGGTATAGATATCTCTCCTTTTGGGGGGGGAGAAGTTTGCACTGAACCTGTCAGCCAGTATGTTGGCAATGTCTGTAGGATCAGTAATCTTCACATCATTTTGAACTAGTTCTGAGCATATCTGGGAGTTTCCTCCCAGGTTTCTAACATAGCTAAAGAAGGCCTTATGATTGTCTTTTGAGTCTTTAGCTATTTTTCTCAAAATTTGCTTTGGATGATTTTATGAGAGCTCTTAGTTTTTTACTTATAGTGATCAAGGGTGTCTTACCTTTTAAGGATTTTGCTCTATCTTGTAGTAGCTTCCTCCTTTTGTTGTAGAGTTAGATTTGATATACAAATTATTTAAGGAAAGAGACTATCCAATAAATATGCTCACAGATGTAGTCAAATATGTTAAATCCCAATGGGGTAATAAATATTGTCCATTATTAGGGAAAGAAGATGTCCATGTAAAGAATAAAAAAGTGATGAGTAGGCGTGTGTGTTACTATGTTTAGTCCATACACAAATGTTGTAAAGGAAATTTTACATAGACATTGGACTATCTTTTCCAATATTGAAGAAGTTAGAGAAATTATAGGTATTTCTCCTAATATAGTATTAAAAACAGGATACAATATAAAAAGGTTATTAGAAAGAGGTGTAAATACGTATAACATTGAGCACTATAAGACTAAGGGTACAAAAAGATGTGGGGCATGTAAACAGTGCCAACATATTAATATTGAACCTAGTATTAAAATTGATAATATTCTGAAAAGTATATGTAAATCTAGACCAGGGAACTGTAATAGCCAAGGAGTGGTATACTTAGCATCGTGTGTAAAATGCACCGCTTATTACGTAGGAAAAAACTAAAGGAAACTAAGAACTAGGATATATAAACATGTTTATAAGATGAAGAAAGGTGACATAAAAAATGCTTTGAGTAAACATGCACTAGAAAAAGGCAAAGACCACCTGTTCAAGTTTTTCATAATAGATCAGGTTGATAGAATAGTTGGTAGTGGGAATTGGAAGGCTAAACTAGGTTGTCTAGAAAGTAGGTGGCAAATATGTCTTGATGCAACCACGTATCCAGGTCTTAATGAATATATCAGTTTAAAACCTTTTCTTATATTAGGATCCCAATAATATCATATACTATTTAATCAGGTCTTAGTAGGTTCAGCAGGTAGTTCATTTTCATATTCATATTAAACATATAAGCATCCAGTTTTGTTATTACATATTTTTAAATATTTTTAAATATTTTTAAATAATTATAATACAATTCATTTCAATATTATAATGTGTCACATTTATCATATATACATCTTATATACATTCAACATTATATATATATTTATTATAATTATTATATTTATTATGTATTTATTGTAAATATATATATTTATATATTTTTTATATTTTTTATATAATTTTGTATATTTTTTATATACATACATATATATTTAAATATAAGGTGATTACATGAGTTTTTAGTAAGAAGATTATTTTTCATCAGATCTAGATATATCTGAGGTTATGATCAGTGACATTTCATTAATTCATTATTACATTATTATATTAGGTACATTAATGGTGTGTATATCTATATTGTATTCTTATATAAGCTGTATTTTAAGTATTGATTTGTTTTTACAGTATAGTTCATGAACATTATAGTTAACCACAATAGAAGTAGATTGTTGTATATTTAATACTTTTAGATTTATGTAGTTTTTAGTAGTTTTTAATAGTGTTTAGAAGTATTATATTAAAGTTATATACAGCGAGCCATTTTATTCAGCATCACGAGCGTTTATTATTGTTTACTTCGCCAGTGGCAACACTGAAATATCAGATTGAATATATGGTAGTATGCTAATGTGCATTTACAAACAGATATATAATTAACCAAATAGTATATATATTTCATGTTTTTTATTACAAAAGGTTTTAATGCATTAATTAATTAATAATTATTTTTGGCGCCAAAGGAGTGTATTTAAATGATTTGCGGAAGTGTAAAGATGGTTCTGAGGAAGTCTGGAGAGGAACAGATGAAAGCGCTTAACCCTCTGTGTTGATTATTTGTATTTTATCAAGTTAGTGTTACGTATTTTGTTGAACGCATCAACTGTGGATGTACTTTATGGAATAAAATTCGTTATTGTACTACAACCTCCGTCATCGGATTATTTGTGTTGGGGAAGCTGTGCCACTTCAAGAATACAGTCAAGCTCTTGGTTCTTGTTCTGGTCGAGCCTCCGTGCTGGGTTCGGTTATTGGATTACTGTTGGTTAGTGTATTTTTACTTTATCTTCTTGAAGAGTGCTAATGAGTAGCTTTGATATAGATAGGTAGTTTGTTCCAGAGCATGGGAATTCTCTGGGATAGGAATCTATCCCTCCAGCATGTTTTGTTTATTGTGGTGACAAGGTTTAGGTCCCTAGAGCATGTAGCTCAGAGGGTTTGGGGTTTCTTTAAGTGGAACATGTCCAGTATCTCTGGGTTTGACATAGCTTTGTATGTTAGGCAGAGACCGCCTCTGAGAAGGCGATATGCGATGGAGTAAAGCTGGAGTTTTTTGAGACGGTCTGCGTAGGGCATTTGTTTGAGGCCGGTAGTCCTCTTTGTGAGGTATTTCTGCGGCCTTTCCAGTTGTTGTAGATGTCTTGTGAGGTACATACCAAAAGGGTTTTGTACTCTATAATGGGTCTGATGAGTGACGAGTAGAGGGGGAACAATGACCTCTTTTTATCCTGGATGAGAACCCTTTTGTGATGAGGTGTGCCATGTAGAAGGATTTCTTGACTACTGTGGTGATGTGATTATCAAAGGAGAGACTACTGTCCACCTGTGTCCCAAGGTCTCTTATCACACTTTTGGTGTTAAGTAGACTACTGCCAATGTGGTAGTTCATGGGTACAGAGTTTTTACCATTAGGGATGACAATGCACTTTTTGGCATTGAGCTTGAGGCCATGGCTTTGACACCAGTCATCTGTCAAAGTGAGGCCCTTTTGTAGGATGGCCACATTATTAGGAGTTTTGATTATGGCTCCTAGTTTGCAGTCATCTGTGAACTTCATTAGCCAACACCTTCTGTGTTAGCATGTACTTCAGAGAAGTAGAAACCAAACAGAAGGACCCAGGACTGAACCCTGTGGTACTCCACTTGTTACTGGTCTGAAGTTGGGTTTGGAGTCTGCTACTTTCATAGTGTGGGTTCTGTCAGTGAGCCAGTTGGCAACCCATCTTGTGACATAGGGATTTATACCTAGTTTAGTGAGTTTATCTATAATTCCAGAGTGGGGGATGGTGTTGAATGCCTTGGCAAGAACTAGATAGGCTGTGTGAAGCACCTTACCCTAATCTACGGCTTTGGTCACTGCTTCAAAGAAGTCTATCAGGTTTAGGAGACATGATCTGCCTTTTTGAAACCCAAACTGGGTAGGGTCCAGAGTTTGGAGAGTATCAATGTCATTAAGTTCCATGATGATACGTTCCATAGCCTTCCAGACCAGGCTCGTCAGGCTAATGGGGCGGTATTTACCGGGGTCCATGGTGGCTCCCCTTGGATAACCTTTGCTGTGTTCCATTCAGTGGGCACAAAGCCTGAGGTGAGGCTATGACTGAACATGGTACTTAGGTGGGGTACCAGTTTGTTCTGTACTTTGTGTAGAACGCAGCCTGGGATGTTGTCAGGTCCCATGGATGCTGTGTTCTTGGCTTTAGAGAGTGTTTTTTTACCTGTGCAGCTGTGATTACAGGAACTTTGCATTCTTCCGGTATAGAGATGGACCCTTTAGGGGATGAGAGGGGGGTAAAGTTAGCACATCTGCCAGGATGTTGGCAATATCAGTTGGTTCTGTATATTTAGTGCTGTTGTGCTGTAACTCAGAGCAGATGTGAGTGTTACCATTTAGATTCTTGACATAGCTGTAGAATGCTTTGTGGTTGTCTTTAGAATCAGTGGCGATTTTGTTTTCTTGACCAGCTTTGGAGGATTTTATGAGGGATCTCAGCTTCTTACTGAGGCTGACCAGGGAGTTCCTCCAATCATGGGATTTTACTCTTTTGCAACAGTTTCTACTGTTGTAGAGTTTGTTTATGGCAGGGGACCACCAGATTGGCTTCCTTTTTTAGAGGATAGCATCTTGGTTCTGTTAGGTATTGCACAATCCGTGCATTCGTGTAAGTGCTTATAAAGTGCATTTGTATAGGATTCAGCAGTCGTATCTCTATTGTCCATCAGCATGGCTGTCGTGAAGTTTGCCACTTCTGTCTTAAGAAGCGAGAAGTTGGCTTTGGAGAAATTTTTTTTATGGTGGTTTCCTTAATGGGGGGTGGGATGTGGATGTCTAGGGTGATTAGCTTGTGGGGATTCATGTAATTGAGTACTAATAGTGGTGGTCTTGTCACAGCTTCATATCTTTGGGATACAAGGATGTTCTTCATGTTTCACTGTTGCAGTCATCACTCTTGGGTTATCTGCCTGCAGGTAGCCCTCAGTCAGCCTGAATACCAGAGTTTTGGGATTTCTGCTTCGGATGCTGTTGCCTCTTCCATGACGTTAGGTTGTCATGGGTATAAAACATGCAGCCAATGCCATTACATCAGCTTTTCTTGCCGTGTAGGAGCCCGAAGCAGAAGCAGTTCACAAGTGCCGATCAGTCGCTTCCTGAAATTTTCATTTTTCGTGTTTCAAACCTGAAGTCTTCTAAAGCTAAGTACCCCGTTCGGGATCCTTTTTTCTTGCTCTAACAGACGTCAGAAAAAGTTAACAATCATCTTGCCTGTGGAAAGCAAATACCTCACAGAGATTTTCATTCTAAATGCATCATCTGTTTAGGCCCAGACCACGACGTTCCTCTCTGTAGGTTTTGTACCTTGTTTAACGCCCAAACTATTCAGCATTGGGCTATCTTTGTCGCAAAATTCTTTCGCTCTTGATGTTCTTCGTGTTTCACTGTTGCAGACATCACATTTGGGTTATCTGCTTGCAGTAGCCCCCAGTCGGCCTGATTAACAAAGTCTTGGGTCCTGCGTCGGTTGCTATCTCATCTTCCGTGACGTCATGTAGTCAGGGGTATAAAGCATGCAGCCGATGCCATTACATCAATCTTTCTTGCTGTGCGGTGCCTGAAACAGAAGCAGTTCACAAGTGCCGGTCGGCTGACTCCTGAAATTTTCATTTTCAAGTTTCAGAACCGGAGTCTTCAACTAAAGCTAAGTATCCCATTGGGGAAACTTTTTCTTGCTCTAAACCGATGTCAGTAAAAGTAAATAATTGCATTTCTTGTGGAAAGCAAATACCTCTTAAAGATTTCCATTCTTAATGTATTCCTTGCCTAGGCCCTGACCACGACTTACCTTGCTGTCGGTTTTGTGCCTTATTTAAACAACGAACTATTCATCGTCGGTATATTTTCATTTCTAAATATTTTGGTGCTCGGTTCAGTTATCCTGATATGTCTTCGGTAAGCAATCTGACTACCTACATTCCAAAAAAATGCAAAGATAAAGACAGAGACAGGCTGCCTACATCCAAAGCTGCCGACGGCGCTTTTCCTAAGCCATTCGCCAGTTTGCCGGCACTCAGTGAAGCGCTTTCGCAGCCCCAAATACCCACTACTTCAGATTCGCAGGCCTCTACTGAGACCCATTTGGAGTCTGGTATGCCGCAAGATGCTTCTTCTACTGTGGAACCTGCAGATGCCTCTTCCTTGGATGGGTCCGGAGACACTGTGCAGGCACCAGCTTCTGAGGGCGTATTCAGGCCTACTGACTTACATATTAAACCGATGCCATCTTCTTCTTGAAGGCCTAAATCTCGAACCATGCCTAGAAAACCGACACCCAGACCGCATGGTCAGGCCTCTATGCCTAAAAAACAAATGATAAGAATGGCTGAAGACCTTATTACTTTAATCAGGGGAAGCCAACCTTCCCTCCTCTAACAGACCTAGGACTGTGTTTGCTTATGATACTTCTGACCAGGATTCTGAAATTTCTGTTTCTTCTGATGACCAGGATTTGCCCTTACCTACCTATGAGGATTTTGATGCTGAGGACTGCATTCCCTCTGCTTCTCCCCCAGAGTATTTCACTTTTGGTGAAACCTTGCATACTATTAGGGAGCATTTTCATTGGGAAAGCCAGGATTACTCTGATTCTAAAAAGAGGCATAGGGATTTCTTACTCCTGCCCCAGCACAGGCCTTTAGCTATCCCTCCTGTACTAGACATTGTTGATGATGCCTTTTCAGAATCTAGCTTGGCCCCTGATTCTTTACCTCCTGCTCCCGGAAAACCTGATAGATATTACAGGGTTCATGGCTCTCACAAGTTCCTTTTAAAAAAACCTACTGCAGATCCTGAGACCATTTCACAGGGACCCAAGGGCATTAAGGCTACTACTGCCAAAAATCCTACCCTCTCTGATAGAGACTCCATGGCGCTGGATAGATGGGGAGAGAAGGTATACACTTCTGCAACTTTGGCCATTAGGGCCTTAAACCGCCAGTTTCATATGTTAAAGTATCAGCAACATATTATTGGATTGCTTAAACAGAAAGTGATGTTGATTTATGATTGTGCTGAAAATAAGGATTTACAGGATTTAATGCATTCTGCTGAACAGGTTGGAAAACATACTTTGCAATGTGGTTTTGATTCACTAGAGGCATCTTGCAGGGCTGCTGTCACTGGGTCTTTACTTAGAAGACATGCTTGGCTTAAGGAGCAATCCTTGCTGGATCATATTAAAGCTAAATTACTGGATGCTCCCTTAAATCAGGATCACCTGTTTGGCAACAAAGCAGAAGAAGTTCTGTAAAAGATGGAGGAAAAAGCTAAATCTATGCAAAATGTTAATGATTTCCTACAAGTACAACCTCCAAGATTTAGTAGGCACTGGCCTCTAAGAATTGGTCCTTTCCTGCCTCTTCTAGGCCTTCTCAGTCCAAACCCAGATCCAGCAGAACACCCAGGCTTCAGTCCCAGGGTACACACAGGACTAACAGTGGGGGGCTCCCACTTCCAAATCAGAGAGTAGTAAGACCCCCCCCCCATGGTAAACTGTCTCAATGACTTGACTTTAAAAATTCCAAGCACTTCTCAACTGACTGCTCCTTTAGGGGGAAAGATTGCTCTGCAGGCAAAAAACTGGGAACTCATTACCCAGGGCAAATGGGTTTTAAATATAGTTCTCCAAGGATTCAGATTTCACTTCCACACGTTACCAACCCCAAACGGTTGGCCAGATCTACCTCCAAATCAGTGGATAGAGGCTCTCAAACACAAGTACTGTCTCTCTTAAACATAAAAGCTATTCAAACTGTACCAGAAGAGGAAAAGGGACAAGGTTTCTACTCAAGACTTTTCCTGGTACCCAGAAAAGACAACTCATGGTGTCATATCCTGGACCTGTCTACCTTAAACACCTTTTTGGAGATTCCAAAATTCAAGATGCTAACTCTTCACCAGTTGCTTCCTATGCTAGGCAAAGATGCCTGGTTGGCAACACTCGATTTAAAGGAAGCCTACCTGCACATCCCAATCAGGGAATTTTGCAGACAATACCTATGCTTCAAAGCAGGCTACATGCACTGTCAGTTCTCTGCACTGCCTTTTGGCTTATCTACAGCGCCCAGGGTATTCACAATGTGCCTAGCTCCAGTCATTGCATTTTGCAGGTAAAGAAATATTCAAATATACCCATACCTGGACAATTGTCTAATTCAGGCAGAAATTTGATTTATCACTGTTTCTGCATTTTCTGTGTGTTTCTATCAAAAAAAAAAAAATAATCCTTGTTTTCCCGCCTCTCCTCGACTAGTTTAGACCAGTTTACAGGCATTGCTGTATTCTGGGCTGTGGTGTAGTTCCTGTGTTGTCCATTACCTTACTTGGATAGAAGGAAGTTTCTTTGCTCACCAGTGGGAGTGGGGAGCCTTGAGCAGCCTATCTGTCCCTGTAGGAAGTGACCTCAGCACAAGAGCTGTAGTAATTGGTTGTTTTGGACCATTTCTAGCTCTTTTGTAGTTCCCTGTTTAAAATCCGCATTTGCGCGGCTTTGCGCGATTGTGCGTATAGTGCAGCGCCGGTTAAACTTCTTCTGGCTCCGCCAAGTCTGCTCTTCAAATTTTCCCTTAAGGAAGCTCTACTCTTAGTATAACCAGACTACTCACTATATTATAAGCCTAGCACTTGTTCTCAATACTTCTCTACTAAGTAAGCACTCTCGTACTAAGTAAAGCACTACATCTACCTACCACCCCTGTGAATATCCACTTCCCTTAAAGGTACAGCACTCCTTTATACTGTTCTAGCATGTCGAGTGGTAGATTACTTGCGTCCTCTCCAGTTCAGTTGGTCAATCTGGATATCTTGAGACAATGCTACAATTGTCTCATGTACACAGACAACCCTCTCCTCCTCCCAACAAACACAAATACATGTGAGAGATGCAACTATATAGCCAAACTGGAGGCTGAACTCTCTCAACTCAGGGCTGGCATGACCAGACAGGAGGAGATGGTAACCACACACACAACAATCCCAGTCCCACATAGACCTACCACAACTGCAAACCAAACACATAAAAACACAAAGACATACTCGGAGGCTCTAATAAAAAACTTACCAAAACAACAGAGGCTCCCAAAGCAGACATCCAAAAATCCACCACCTCAAAACAAAACACATGCAACACATACTTCAATAAATCAGTGTGTCAACCAATCACAGCCCTTAAGGCCAAACACCATGCCTGATACACTAGTAATGGGTGACTCTATAGTCAGACACACTGATGTCCCGCTGACCAGGCTGAACAAGGAGAGGGTGACTATGAGCTGCCTATCAGGAGCTAGGCTCCACCACATAACACACGCACTCAAGTCACTCCAAAGCAAGTACAAATATGACTCCGTTATTGTCCATGCTGGCGTGAATGACCTGAGACGTACCTCCCTGGACTACATGAAAAGAGACATAGAGGAGCTCTCCGATTATGTAGCCCAGGCTGGTATGACCCTGACCCTGAGCAGCATCTTGCCCTCACCAAGAATGATGCCACAATACAAAGACAAGATGATCAGCTTTAATAATTGGCTCAAGTACTGGTGTCATTCTAAGGGGATCCAATTTCTGTCTGCCTGGGATGACATGTTGGACAAGCCACACTGCTTTGCAAGGGATGGCTTGCACCTGTCACCACTGGGCTTCCGGATATTGGCTAAGGCTCTTGCCACCCCCATAGTGCCTTTTTTAGGCAAGGCTCAAAAGACAAACCCACCTCCTTAGAAAACAAAAATGGAAAAAACTAAGGGTAATGCTGCTCAACGCCAGAAGTCTAAATCTCAAGATGCAGGCACTCGCTGCACTCCTCAGCATGGAGAACATCGACGTCTGTGCAGTAACTGAAACCTGATTCAAGGCTCCTGAGAGCACCCCAGTGCTACCAGGCTATACCTTGTATCATGCTTTTCGGCCCCAAAACCCGGGCCGAACCACAAAGGGAGGGGGAGTGTCCATATTCATCAAGGACACCCACACCTCTAGGTTAGTAGCAACACATGAAGCATCAGAGACCATACAGGTGCAACTAACCATAGGCAAAACTGCTATACAACTGGTAGCATGTTACAGACCACCCTCCCAATCTCAGGAACCCCACTCAGCCTTCTTGAAGACATTGGAGGATATGAATGTATCACAAAATACCATCATACTGGGAGACTTCAACTACCCAAACATAGATTGGGTACATTATTCTAGCCCTAATACCCTAGCCCAAAGGTTCCTGGAATTCATAAATTCAAATGCACTGGAACAGTCACCTCTCACACTAGGGGAGATAATATACTACACCTGATCATCACAAACATGGGGACAAAATGCTCCACACCGGAAGTATACCCCTCACTAGTGAGATCTGACCACAAACTAATCACCCTGGATATACATATCCCACCTCCACCCCCAGCACAAAAGACCACAGTAAAAAACTTCTCAAAAGCAGACTTCACTCTTTTTAAGACTGAGATGGTATCCCCTAAGCCCACTGTGCCAGTGGATACCACATCCCACAATGCCAAATCCTTCACAAATGCTTTCTATGGACATCTCCAAGAATGCATGGATCATGCAATCCCAAATAAATCCAAGTCCCTCTCCACCAAAGGCAAGCATCCTGTCTGGTGGACCTCAGCCATTAACAAATTGTATAACAAAAGAAGGAAGCTACTGCACGTCAGAGCAAAATCCCATAAAGGGAAGACATCTCTGAGCAACATTAGCAGAAAACTATGTTCTCTCATAAAAACATCCAAGGCCAACTTTGAGAGAAAAATCGCTAAGGACACTAAAGATAACCACAAAGCCTTCTTCAGCTATGTTAGAAACCTGGGCGGAAACCCTCAGATATGCTCAGAGTTAGTTCACAACAACAAAAAATACACTGAACCCACAGATATTGCCAACATTCTGGCTGACAGGTTCAGTGCAAATTTCTCACCTCCCTCACCCCCAAAAGAAGAAATACTTATACTAGCTGAATGTAATCTCCCTGTCATCTCAGATGTCCAAGTGAGAACCGCCCTAAACAAAGCTAAAAACACAGCATCAATGGGACCTGACGATATCCCGGGTTGCATGCTATGTGAACTCCAAGAGGAGCTAAACCCGCACATAAAAATGCTATTTAAGCTTAGCCTTACTTCAGGATATGTACCTGAACACTGGCGTACAGCAACAGTGGTCCCACTCCACAAAGGGGGTACCTCTACAGACCCTGGGAACTACCGCCCCATAAGCTTAACCAGCCTGGTCTGCAAAGCTATGGAAAGAATCATTATGGAACTCATAAACAGAGACATAGGGGACCTACAGACACTTGACCCCACCCAGTTCGGCTTTGTAAAGGGCAGATCCTGCCTTTTGAACCTGGTTGACTTTTTCGAAACAGTCACTAGAGCCACTGATGAGGGCAAAGCAGTCCATACAGCCTACCTGGACTTGGCTAAGGCCTTCGACACAATACCTCACTCAGGCATCATAGATAAGCTCAACAGCTTAAACGTAAACCCTTATGTCACTAGATGGGTTGCAAACTGGCTAAAGGGCAGAACCCATAAAGTTAAAATCGCTGGAGCAATGTCAGACTCAAAGCCAGTCACAAATGGTGTCCCACAGGGATCTGTCCTGGGACCCCTCTTGTTCGGCATTTATTTCTCAGATGTTAAAGCAAACATGGGAGGGTTGTGGCTGACAAAGTTCGCAGATGACTGCAAACTAGGCGCCATAGTCGATACACCAGCGGACACATACATCCTACAAAAAGGCCTCACAGAAACGGACAACTGGTGCCGGAGTCACGGCCTTAAACTAAATGCCAAAAAATGTATAGTCTTCCCCTTTGGAAAAACAAAGTACCCACAAATTATCACATAGACAGCAACCCACTGAGTATGGAAAAAGTAATCAGAGACCTAGGGACCCAAGTCGACAGCGACCTCTCATTTGACACCCACATTGCCAAAGTGGTTAGAAAAACATTCTACTTTGCACACCTCATCATGAAGGAATTCACATCCAGATCCAAGGATGTCATTGTACCCCTATACTCCTCCCTCATCAGACCCATGATTGAGTACAATGCCCCATTTGGTATGTACTTCACCCGGCATTTGCAACAGCTGGAGAGACCACAAAAGTACCTCACCAAGAGGATCAAGGGTCTCCAACATATGTCTTATTCTGCCAGACTAAAGAAACTTCAGCTCTATTCAGTAGCATACCACCTGCTCAGAGGTGATCTCTGCCTGACGTACAAGGCCATGTCAAATCAGGATCTGATGGACATGCTCCACCTCAAAAAATCCAAATCCATCAGGACCACAAGAGCTAAAGACTTAAACCTCGGCACAAGTATGAATAGGACATGCTGGAGGGATAGATTCATAACCCAGAGGCTTCCCATGCTTTGGAACAAGATCCCAGTTCGTATTAGGCAGAGCCCCTCACTGACTCTCTTCAAGAGAAATCTTGATGAGTGGATGGGAGATCGTAAGTTTACCCCAGGGGTCACATCTGTGTCACTGCTAGACAGGGGCACAGTAAACTAATTCTATTATATAAGGGGACCTTCACTGTGTCACTACTAGACAGAGGCACAGTATTCTAAATTTATTCTGTACTTTTTTGTACCATTTCATGGGGTGGCAAAAGCCACATCACTATGGCTAGGCTTACAAATGCCCCAGGGCAGATAGCCTAGTACTAAACTATGAAACTATGAAAGCCAGGATATACTTCTGAATCATCTGGCATTTGTACAAAAGGTGTTAACTTGTCTGAGGTACACCTTAAATGAAAATAAATCACAGCTGGTACCCTGTCAACAAATTATATTCCTGGGAGCAAGCTTGAACACAGCTTCCCAGATGGCTTTCCTCATGCCAGAGAAACAAATTCATTTGACAACTTACTTCAAACTAGTGGCCACAAAAACTCTGCTATCTGCAAAGCAAATACTGCAAGCCTTGGGGTTAATGTCCTTGTGCATTCTACTAATTCCATATGCAAGACTGCATATGAGGAAACTTCAATGGTATCTAAAAAGCCTATGGTGTCAACATTCTCAGGATCTAGAAGCAATGATTCCTATCATTCCTTGTCTATGCCTAGAGTTCCTTTGGTGGGGAGATGCCTGCCACCAAAACAAGGGACTACCATTCACTCTACCCCCTGCTGCCCAAACCCTAACAACAGATTAATCGGACTATGCATGGGGGGGGGCTCACCTGGCAGGGAAGTGCATTCAGGGCAAATGGAACCCAAGTCAAATGCACCTGCAAAATAAATGTTAGCTGGACAGAATGCTCTGACAATCTTCAAGGGCCAATTACTGGTAAAGATGGACAGCACCACTGTTATGTGGTACATAAACAAGCAGGGGGGTACCCACTCATGCCCCCTCTGCAGACTAGCCATGGCTCTGTGGAACACAGCCTTGAGCTACCAAGTTCATCTACAGGCTCAATTCCTGCCAGGAAAGCTAAATACACTGGCAGACAAACTAAGCAGAAATTTCATGGACCCACACAAGTGGAAACTGGAACCAAAGACTTTCAACATGTTGATAAACAAATGGGGGATCCCAGATACAGACCTGTTTGCCTCCTCCCATTACTAACAATTGGACAAATTCTGCACAAGGTCTCCCCACAAACAAGCTTGGAAAGTGGATGCCCTGTCCTTCAACTGGAAAAAATCTATCAGTTTATGCCTTCCCTCCTCTGCTCCTCCTCTCCAAAGTACTACTAAAGATCAAACAGGACAAACCAAAGATGATACTAATTGCACCAGACTGGCCTCGCCAACACTGGTACCCCCTCTTGTGCAGTGGGTCACTGCTGGCTCCATGGCATCTACCTCAGGCCCCTACCCTGCTCCCAGCAGGAGGGCCAGATTATGCATCCTCAGCTTCAAACCCTGAACCTGGCAACCTGGCTAATTACCTGATCTTTCCGTTACCATCCCTCAGTAAACAAATGTTGGATGTCATTTTGGAGGCAAGGAGGCCTAGTGCTAGAAAATCTTATGCTGAAAAATGGAAAAGATTTTTTTCCTGGAACCAAACTCAAGGGGCGAGTACAGCAGCACCCACTTTGCCTCAGATTCTTCAATACTTAACTGAGATGCTTCACAAGGGCCTTTCTTTTTCTTCCATCAGAATTCATGCCTCAGACATTTCAGCTCATTACAACACAGAACCACCTCTCTTCTCTCATCCACTGCTCAGGCAGTTCCTCAAAGGAGCCAAAAACTTAAGACCACCCAGGAGAGCTCCAACTCTAGCCTGAGACCTTAACTTTGTATTGGAAAAACTCACTGTACCTCCTTTTGAGGCAGTTGCAAGTGCAGAGTTAAAATTCCTTTCTTGGAAAACAGCCTTCCTTTTAGCAATCACTTCAGCAAGAAGGGTATCTGAATTACAGGCCCTTATGGCAGTGGAGCCTTTCATCATCTTTCATGCGGACAGGGTGTCCCTCAGGGCCAATCCCTCCTTCATGCCCAAGGTAATATCCACTGTGGCTCTTAATCAGTCCATTAATTTGCCAACCTTCTTTTCTAATCCACAGAACAAAGGGGAATGGATACTGCACTCTTTAGATGTGTACAGACAACTTAGATTTTACTTTGACACAACTAAGCCTCAAAGGAAATCTGAACAACTGATGGTGGCATTTGCTGCAGGGGCAGAGGGGAAGGCCATTTCAAAGCAAACCATTTCTAAATGGATAGGCCATTGCATTCATTTCTGCTATAAGCTGCATGGAAAACCTATCCCACAGGGGATAAGTCCACACTCAACCAGGGCTGCATCTACCTCTACAGCCTTTCTATGAGGTGTCTCTACCAGGGACATCCTAGAATCTGCTACCTGGAGTTCTGTACATACTTTCACCAAGCATTACCTGTTGCCAATTTTCTCTAAATCCAGAGCTGGCTTTGCCACTGCAGTCTTTCAGGGCCTTATAGCTGCTCCTAATGCTATCTAAATTCCTCCTCCCATCCTTAGCTTTGGGAATCTACCCAAATGTGACAGTTGTGTACACTTACCATAAATGTAGATGTTTGAGTGTATTCACTGTTGCAGTTCTGGTTACCCTCCGTCCAGCCCCCTGACTTCTTTTGGCTATACCTCTGTTCTCCTTTACTATGCTTAAAAGCTTTTTGGTGTATTTGCTTTTTTGTTGGAGGTATAACCTTGCATGTATATATTTAATTGCTTCCCTTAGGGGGCACCTGACATCTGGGCCAAGCAAAACTAATGTAATGGCGTCGGCTGCATACTTTATACCCCTGACTACCTGATGTCATGGAAAATGAGACAACAACCAACACAGGACCCAAGACTTTGATAATCAGGCCGACTGAGGGCTACTGCAAGCAGATAACCCAAATGTGATGACTGCAACAGTGAATACACTCTAACATCTACGTTTATGGTAAGTGTACACAGCTGTACTTTGTGTACACTTACCATAAATGTAGATGTTCAAGTGTATTCACTGTTGCAGTCCTGGTTACCCTCCCTCCAGCCCCCTGACTTTTCTATTCTTTCTATCTATCCTCTTTTCGGCCATATCTTATAGCAATGGTATTTACTTTTTACTGGAGGTGTTCCACACCATGTAATTGCTTCCAATTTTTGGGGCTCCTGACATCTTTGGCAAGAAAAACTGATGTAATGGCATCAGCTGCATGTTTTATACCCACGACAAGAGGTGACAGCATCCGACGCAGAAATCCCAAGACTCTGGTATTCAGGCCGACTGAGTGCTACCTTCAGGCTCGAACATCTACATTTATGGTAAGTGTACACAACTGTACTTTCCTCTGCTGCTTCTCTCATTAAAAGTAAGATAGTAGCACCAATCCCAAGATGTGAAGCAAGCCACCGACTCTTTGGTGATCAACAGTTTTGATGTTCTTCGTGTTTCACTATTGCAGTCATTACATTTGGGTAATCTGCTGGCAGGTTGCCCTCAGTCGGCCTGAATAACAAAGTCTTGGGTCCTGCATCGGTTGCTGTCTCCTCTTCCATGACGTCAGGTTATCAGTGGTATAAGACATGCAGCCGATGCCATTTTATTCAGTCTTTCTTGCCACACGGTGCCCAAAGCAGAAGCAGTTCGCAAGTGCCAGTCGGCCGACTCCTGACATTTTCGCATTCGTGTTTCAGAACCGATGTCTTCAAACTAAAGCTAAGTACCTTGTTGGGGAAACTTTTTATTGCTCCTTACTGATGTCAGTAAAAGTTAATAATTGTATTACTTGTGGGAAGCAAATACCTCATAAGGAGTTTAATTTGTACTGTATGCCTTCCCTAGGCCCAGATCACAACATGCCTTGCTGTCGGTTTTGTGCTAGATTTAACCAACGCACTATTAAGCGTCGGTATATTTTTGCTTCTAAATATTTTGGTTCAAGATTTAATTATCCTGAAATGTCGTCAGTTAGCAATCCGACTACCAGAGTTCACAAAAAACGCAAAGAAAAGACAGAGACAGACCGTCAAGGTCCAAAACCGATGACAAAGCTTCTCCTAAGCCAGTCACCGGTTCACCGGTACTCAGTGAGGCGGTTTTGTAGCCCCTGATACCCGCTACTTTTGAGTCGCAGGCCTCTACCGAGACCCATTTGGAGTCCGGTATGCCACGAGATTCTCAGAGTATTGAAACTGCGGGTGTCTCTCCCTTGGATGCGTCCGGAGTCACTGAGCAGGCACCAGCTTCTGAGAGTGTTTTCAGGCCTCAACATTTTTATATTAAACCGACACCAGCCTCAAAAACAAGGTAAAAAACATCTTCTATGTCTAAAAAAATGATGCATGAGCCACGTGCATTCAGCAGAACAGGTTGGAATGCATACTTTGCAATGTGGTTTTGATTCCTTGGAAACCTCTTGTAGGGCCGCCGTTACTGGATCTGTGATTAGAAGGCATGCCTCGCTCAAGGAGCAAAATCTGCCTGATCATGTTAAAGCTAAATTTTTGGATGCCCCTTTGCAGCATGATACTCTGTTTGGTAATAAGGCAGAAGAGGTTTTAAAGAAAATGGAAGACAAAGCTAAATCTATGCAAACTGTAAAAGATTTCTTGCAAGTGCAGCCACCCAGGTTCAGTAGACACTGGCCTACAAAAAACTGGTCCTTTCCTGTGTCCAATAGAGCCACTCAAGGCAAATTCAGGCACTCTAAAGGCTCCAGATACCAAATTGCAGGGTTCTTACAGGTGAAAGCAATAGGGTGCCTCCACCTCCAAAACCGGAGGAAACAAAGCACAGCCCTACAGTAAGCAGTCTCAATGAATTTCCTCTACCATCACCAAGCACTTACCTTTTGGCAGCCCCCTTGGTGGGAAAACTAGCACTTTATGCTCAAAATTGGCAGTTAATTACCCAGGACAAGTGGGTATTAAACATAGTATCCCAGGGGTACAAAAAACAGATGGCCGGATCTGCCACAAAACCAGGACAGTGCTTTTATTCAAGACTTTTCTTGGTACCCAGAAAAGACAATTCATGGTGTCCAGTTACTGGACTTATCGATTTTGAACACGGCCCTGGACAATCCAAAATTCAAAATGCTGACTTTACAACAGCTACTGCCTATGCTAGGTGGGAATGCTTGGTTAGTGACTCTAGACTTAAAAGAGGCATACCTGAATATCCCAATAAGGGAATCATGCAGAAGATACCTCCGCTTCAAGGCAGGTTTTTGCATTACCAATTCTCTGCACTGCTCTTTGGCTTATCTCCTGCACCCAGGGTCTTTACAAAGTGCCTGGCCCCAGTAATTGCATTCTGCAGACAAATAAGCATTCAAATCTGTCCTTATCTGGACGACTGTCTCATTCAAGCAGAGGACAAGGACACTCTTCAACATCTGGCATTTGTAAAAAGGCTTTTAGCATGCCTAGGGTACACCATAAATGAAAAGAAATCACAGCTGGTACCCTCTCAAATAATTACATCCCTGGGTGCAAGCTTGAATAGAACTGCCCAGATGGCTTAATTTACGCCAGACAAACAAAGGCAACTGACAATATATTTCAAACAAATGGCACAAAAAACTCAGTTATCTGCAAGACAAATTCTGCAGGCTTTGGGGTTCATGGCATCCTGCATTCTAGTAATTCCATATGCAAGTCTGCATATGAGGAAACTTCAATGGTACCTAAAAAGTTTATGGAGTCAACATTGTCACAGTCTGGGAACAATGATTCCTCTCATTCCCTGCCTACAACAGGAGTTCCTTTGGTGGGCAGAGACATGTCACCAAAACAAGGGACTATCATTCACTCTACCCCCTGCCACCCAAACCCTAACTACAGACACATCAAACTATGCTTGGGAGGCCCACCTGGTGGGGAGATGCATTCAGGGCAAATGGAGCCCAATCCAAATGCATCTGCATATCAACCAGAAAGAGATGCTAGCTGTTCAGAATGCTCTGACAGCCTTCAAGGACTTACTTCATCTAGGACAACTACTGATAAAGATGGACAACACCACAGTTATGTGGTACATACACAAGCAGGGGGGGTACACATTCCTACCTCCTTTGCAGACTAGCCATGACCTTGTGGAACACACAGCCTTGACTTACCAAATACATCAAGCTCAATTCCTTCCAGGAAAACAAAATACGCTGGCAGACAACCTAAGCAGAAATCTTATGGACCCACACGAATGGAAACTGGATCCACAAATCTTCAGCATGTTAGCACAGAAATGGGGGAGCCCAGACATAGATATTTTTGCCTCTCCCCAAAATTATCAGTTGGACAAATTCTGCACAAGAACTCATCACAAAAAAACATGGAAAGTGGATGCCCTATCCTTCAGCTGGAAAAAAATATAATTCTATGCCTTTCCCCCTCTGCCTCTACTCTCCAAGGTCTTACTAAAAGTCAGACAGGAAAAAACAAAAATGATCCTAGTGGCTCCGGACTGGCCTTGCCAGCACTGATACCAACTTCTAAGGAATATGTCTCAACTTCCTCCATAGTACTTGCCTCAAATACCTCATCTACTGTCTCAGCAGGACAATCAAATTCTGCACACTCAGCTCCAAACTCTGAATCTTGCAGCATGGCTGATCAATTAATTATTCAAACAACACCTCTCAGTAAATTTGTGATGGATGTCATTTTGGAAGCCAGAAAGCCTAGTACTAGAAAATCTTATGCTGATAAATGGAAGAGGTTCTGTGCTTGGAACCAAGCACAAGGAACAGACACAGCAAAGCCCAATATTCCTCAGATTTTACAATATTTGACTGAGATGCTTGACAAGGACCTCTCTTTTTCTTCAATAAAAATCCATGCCTCTGCCATCTCGGCTCATTACAACACAGAGCCTCCCCTCTTTTCTCATCCTCTCCTTAAACAGTATCTTAGAGGGGCCAAAAATTTAAGGCCTCCCAGAAGATCACCAACTCCTGCATGGGACCTCGATTTTGTGCTGGAAAAACTCACCCTGCCTCCTTTTGAACCAGCAGCTACTGCGGATATAAAATGTCTATCTTGGAAAACAGCTTTTCTCTTGGCAGTCACTTCAGCAAGAAGGGTTTCAGAACTACAGGCTCTCATGGCAGTGGAGCCTTTTATCATATTTTACACAGACAGGGTGTCTCTCAGAACCAATCCTTCTTTTAGGCCTAAGGTGGTATCCAGTGTGGCTCTTAAACAGTCCATTCACCTGCCAACATTTTATCCAAATCCGCAGAACAAGGGGGAGCGGATTCTGCATTCATTGGACGTACACAGACAACTAAGACTCTACTTAAACAGGACCAAACCTCTAAGAAAGTCTGAGTAACTACTGGTAGCATTTGCTGCAGGGTCAGAGGGGAAGGCTATATCAAAGCAGACTATTTCTAAGTGGATAAGCCACTGCATTCATTTCTGCTACTTGCACTATGGTAAACCTGTGCCCAAGGGGATCAGATCATATTCCACCAGGGCTGCCTCTACTTCAGCAGCTTTTCTCAGAGGGGTTCCAGCCAAAGACATTCTAGAAGCTGCTACTTGGAGCTCTGTTCATACCTTCACAAAGCATTATCTTTTGTCTCTCTTCTCCAAATCCAGGGCAGGCTTTGCCACTGCAGTCCCTCAGGGTCTAATAGCCGCTCCTAATGCTGTTTAGTTCCATCCTCCCATCCATAGCTTTGGGATTCTACCCAAATGTAATGACTGAAGAAGTGAAACACGAAGAACATAGTACAGTTGTGTACACTTACCATAAATGTAGATGTTCGAGTGTATTCATTGTTGCACTCCGGGTTACCCACCCACCATCCCCCTTGCTATACCTTTTCTTTCCTTCACTATACACTAAAGCCTTTGTGGTGTATTTGCTTTTAGATGAAGGTGAAGTTTATGTTGCTAAAAGTGCATTTATATACATTTCTGTTTATTTATATATCTATATATATATTTGCTCCCCATTTGGGGGGCACCTGACATCTGGGGCAAGAAAAACTGAATAAAATGGCATTGGCTGCATCTTTTATACCCTTGACATCATGGAGGAGACAGCAACTGACGCAGGACCCAAGACTTTGTTATTCAGGCCGACTGAGGGCAACCTGCTAGCAGATTACCCAAATGTAATGACTGCAACAGTGAATACACTCGAACATCTACAGTTATGGTAAGTGTACACAACTGTACTTTTCAGATGATACATTTGTAGGCTGATTGTAGCTTTTTCCAGATAAATTAGACCAATCAGGCAGCTTTCAAACAAATGGTCACTGCCCAGTCAAAAACCATAAGGAATTAATGCCCTGTGCTTTGTCTCTCATCAGGAGCAAAATATAAGCATAGATTACAAGCTGGCATCTATGAAGCAGTTATCAGGATTTCTGGTGAACAGCATTCTCCAGGAAATAATGTCCATCTGCTCCTTCTCTCACCTGGTGCAAAACAAACACTCATCCCAAGATGACTACCAAAAAGCAGAATGCGGTCTCGCCAATAACTGGTGGTCTTAGACCACATGTTGCAGATTTCAAAGGCAAGATGGAACAAATGGGTTAATTTCCCAAGAGCTGCAGTGTGTACTAGGCAATAGGTAAGAAAGAGGCAGTAACTCAAGCTGTAGCAATCTAAGGGGAAAGCGAATGATTTCATAAGAGCAAGACAGATTGGACGGGGATAGGCACTTACTATTCTGGCTCAATGGAAAACAGAGTGGTAGCCAATACATTTAAGTAGCTTTAGTGGAGAGTACAACAAAACAGAAGAGGGAAGGGACTATGTGGTCAAATTAACATAAGGGCTAACAACTAGGTAGGCAGATGAGTCCTAAAAACACAACAGCAACCAGGTGGTAAGGTGAGGAGCATTTTAATTTATGTGTTTGACTTGAGATACATAACTGGTCTCTTTCCTAGTTTGTGCATAATTGAAAACAGAATGCAATTAAAACAGTGTAATGAAAATGCACTACAATATATAAAACAGGAGAAGGCAATGAAACAAACAATTTAAAGAAAGCAATGAAAGAAAAGCAAACATTTCCCTCACAACAGTCTATGGCAGAGTCTGAGTGAGCTTTTCCACCAAAGCAATAAAATGGGTCTTCCCATCTTGCTTGCTTCTGCAGTGTGTATCCCTGACTTTAGGCCTAAAGACTATCAAGCATACACAAGGGGCATGTATAAAAAGTAAGCATTTAAGTGCTCTTCAAAGTAACACAAGGACATCCAGACAAGCCTTACAATTATGCCAGTGTCCGCAGCTAGCAACGTGCTCTCAGTAGTGTTACAGATCAGGCACATCAACACACTGGAAAGGGACTGAATGGTAGCCAGCTGTGCATCCCAAGGGTTTTTTTGTTTTCTGTAGAGATGGACCGGGAAAGACATTTGGAGAGCGCCTTTGTCCAATTTCTCTAGAATTGTATCAAGTATGCCAAGTGGTTTAGTACCCTCAGTGCAAAGGTTGCTGAAGTATACACCCGCTTTCCAAATCTGTCCAAGGCCTTGGATTCTCTGTTAGGGGGCTGGACAGAACAGCATTCTTCAGCAATTTCTTTTCTGGTGGCAGTCACCATCACCACCATGGAATTGATAGCAGGACCTGTATTCTTTGGGTGATACAAAGAACTTATCTGGCTGGCAGGGAAATGGTTTAGCCATGTCCACCTCCTTTCATGCCCACTTTGAAAGGTCAACCATCTCATCCACAGGAAACAACCCAGGAAGTAGCCGGGCCAGACCAGATGGCTTCAGGAAATACAGACTCCTGGAAGGGGGCTTTAGAGCACCATAAACCTGCCTCAAAAGTTTAGGGATCTCAAAGAATTTGAAATCCTCAAGGGGGGTTTCTGGGGGACCCCTTCCCTTCATCAAAAGCAGTGTCTTCGTTAATGATTCCTGAGGAGGGTCAACTTGTCTTCTTTTGTGAACATGCTTCGAGAGACCTCTATATAGGATGTTCCATCAAGGAATCAGAAGAATGAGAATCTTAAAGGATTAGGACCCAAGGGGGATTAGATGGGGAGAGGAGAGAGCAGAGTAAGGAAATCTGCTCATGAAACAGGAAGGGCATTCTTGACTGCTTTGAACACTGAAGCTGAAGGGAGAAGAAAACCATCCTGGACTGAGCCAAAGTAGCCACTCCAGACAGATTTCAGAATCTTACCCGACTAGGAGCTGAAGTGGGGGCCGGAGCAGAGCTGTCCATACATGGGCTCCAAGAGGATGGGATGGCTTTGAAAACATGGGAGTCAACCCCACCCCCTGGATCCAACAGTGACACTTTGGTCTTGAGATCCTGCCTAATCTGAGCTATTCTGTCTTCGACAATCCCTAGGTAGCACTTGGATCCACTGTCCCCAAAAACAGAAGACAGATCAGGGAAGGTGCAATAATGGGATGAGAGGAAGGACCAAGACCCATGGGTCCAGCAGTGGCCAGAGCCTGGAGAACCCCCAAATGAATGTGTCCTGAGACACTTTCTCATTATCTGATCCACATCCACTTTGGAAAGACTTCTGGTAGACTGAACTGACTGTAATGAACAGGCTGTAGATGACGACCTGGAAAACCTGTGAAAGGCATCATGGAGAATCTAGGGTCTAGTAACAGAGGTTTATTAGATCAGACAAGTACCTTCTCAGAGATGGGGATCGGATCTGAAGATTTTGGAATTACTGGAGCTGGAGTCAAAGCAACGTCAGAAAAGGAATGGTCTGAATAATATTTCCTGGATTCCTTTGGTTTCTTCTACAGTCTTTCACCACCTTTATCTCCCTTATGCCTGTCAGAAGACTTCTTGGCAGAGAGAGAAGCTCCAGGAGCAGAGGAATGAGTCTGGGACAAGCCTCTTGAAGGAACAAGGAAACATTCCTTCAAAAAAGTGTCTTCTCTTGATGACTGCCCAAAGACCGTGCAGATGACTGACTATTCATCCAAGTGGGCAGCTCTAAGGAAAAACACTCAGTGTGTGAATCTGATTTGGTATCTTGTGGTTGCAGGCCATGCACATTTTAGAAGTTTGTCAACCACTGTGAAAAATGGACACTCCCAGTCACCACAAAAAATGCTTGAAGGGAAAAAAAGCACACCACATAGCTAAACAATCACATTACAAACTACAAGAAGTCTAGAGTTAAAATTCTACATTACTAGAGGTAAGAAAGAGAGAGTCAAACCACAACAGATAACCTCAAACTTGGTAGATAAAAACTATTTAGCAACAAAGTAAAGGAAAAAACAGCTAAATCCTAGCAATACCAGATAGAAAATATCTGAAGTTATTCCAAAATATTTGAAAAAGGGTAAGTACTTACCTGAGGCAAGCCTAAGCAGCGGAGACCATGTCTGTTTGAGAGGTAAAGTTTTATTTTATATTTGTTGACTGGGATAGTCCGACTAGATGCATGTCCATTTGTTGACCGGGATAGTCCGACTGGATGCATGTCCATTTTCAGTGGAGGCCCGGGGAGAAAAGCTCCAAGGTAAGCCGAGGTATGGAAGAAACATTAGATCATGATTTAAACCTAGATTTGACCTCTTTCATTCAGTGCAGGCTTCAGGGGCTAGATCCAGGGTGTATTTAAAATTCCTCCTCACTTCATCCAGGATGTGCTTAAAGAGTGTCAAGGAACTACTTTGCTCCTCATTCAAAGTCTATTCTGTAAAACAGATTTTCTAGGAGAAGTCCAAATAAAACAAATCTTTAGATATTTTTATAGTTTCATACGCTTAATCCTCTCTGTTATGTACAGTTATTTATCATGCACAATATACAAGAGACGTGCCCTTGTATGTATACCTGCATTAGTGCAACTGCTTCTCTTCTCTCTTTATTGTTCTCCTTTTGTTACAGCCTCATTTTCAAGAATATGTAGTTAATCAGACCTATGTTCTCAAAGGTACAGTTTCTGCGTAAGTAGTATGGATGCTATAAACAAAAGTTATGCACTTACCTGAAAGCATAGTTGTGTAAGATATTACCATAACAGTAGATGCCCTATGTTTCATTGTTGCAGTATTCTTCATACTTGGGATATCCTGAAGAGGACAGCTTAATGTCCAGACAGCGTACCAAAGCCTTTATGCCTTCCTGGCATTGTACATCAGATGTTATGTCCCACACGCAAGGTATATAGTACATATGTAAAGTATGAACACCTAATCCTCAGAACTGAAGTGCCCCAGGAAAACAAGGGCAACCAAAGAGAAACAACATCTCCATCCAGGAAAGGAAACAGGAGGAGACAGGGATGTAAGAGCAAGCCCCTTGGCCTGCAATGGGGAAACAGAATAAGGAAGGAGGGACCAAATAACTGCAACAGTGAGAAGGGCGTCTACTGTTAAGGTAAGATCTTACACAACTGTACTGTGCCCTTCCATATCACTGCTGCAGTATTCTTATAATTGGGAAAGAAGAAAAGCTACTGTAAAGTATGGGAGGAGGAAAAAAAGCCCTCCACAAACACAGGAAGGATTGCTCTACCTTATCCTACCCTGGACCTGGAAGTGATATCCAACGCTTGGTAAAAGAGTGGACAGAAAAAGCTGCAATTTCCAAGATGGAACTAGCATTCCAGACCCTTGAAAGAAGCACTAGAAAAGGCCTGACCTAGTAGAATCTGCACAAACAGAAAAGGAAAGCTGTTTGCCAAGAAAAGAGCAACCAAAGGAAAATTTCCTTAAGAGAGCCAAGAGAAGGTGGTTTGCTTAGACAACTGGCATGAAAGGAAACAAAATGTTGCTCAGATTACCTGATACAGTTTGTCTTTTCCAACTAATAGATGAGCTATGTAAATCTAAGGTGTGTAGTACCTTCTCACTAGAAGACTGTGGAGAAAAAGAAAAAAGAAGGGAAAATGAATGGACTGATTCAAGGACAAATCATTAACCATCTTGAGTATAAAAGATTATTATGTATATACATCCTGTCCCTGTGAAAAAACAAAAAAAGGAACCACCACCACAAGGGCTTCGAGTTCAAGAACTCTTGGCAGAACAGAGAGACATCAGTAATACAATCTTCCAAGTACAATGCTGCAGGGAAGAAGCTAAAAGGTGTAGAGTTTCTTGGGGGCTTCATTTGAAGGATGCCCTTTAGGAAAGAACTATTTTGACTTTAAAACTAGAAAACAAAGGTGGACTCGAAAGCAAACAGACAGAAATGGCTAACAAATGAGGTTTAATAGAAGAATATGCCAAGCCAGTACTCTGCAATTTACACACACACACACACACACACACACACACACACACACACACACACACACACACACACACACACACACACACACACACACATAAAAGGACCATAGGGGCACCAAGAAAAATAGGTCCTTGTCATGCTTGAGACACCAACTATTAAATGTAACCCATGTAGGATGTTCTAGTAGTGCATTTTCTCAAACATGAACCACACCATCAGAAAAGTGGTGCCTGAAAGGAATCAAAACCATATCAACCAAAGTGCCAGTTGAAGTGTTGATAGCTGAGTGTGAATGAGAGACCTGTTACCTTGTGTGAGATCATCCATTTGGTTAGGTAACTTGTGATGACTGCCCCTGGCCAGGTGATGGAGAGGAGAGAACCAGTGCTGTATAGGCCAAAAGGGAATCACCAGCAAGATTTTGGGAGTACCCCACATGATCTTGTGCAAGACTCTGGGAAGTAGAGGAACAGGAGGATGATCCAAGAAAAAGACATGACGTGGAAAGCTGATGGTCCCGGAGAATCTCTCCCATCTCCCTCTAAGCTGAAATAGTCGAAGAAACATGGACAGCAACCACCCCAGATCCATGGTGTCCACACAGAATCGGACAAGAGCTGTCGAGGACCAAAGCGCCAAGAAGGGACATGTCTGAGAAGATCAGAATCTAACCCCTTCCCCTGGATCTGAGACCCACTCTGACAGTATTGGAGCCGAGCTGGTCAGGGTAGCCATTGTAGGAGATGGGAGGAAAGCTTCTTCAGATCCAACACTGACTCGGGTACCTAAGATCCTGGTACTCCAAAACTGCTGGTCAGACTGGAGGAGACTGAATAGCAGGGACACTCTCAGATCTTACTGGGAACAGAGCTGACAACACCCCAATCTGAATTTCAGTTTTGAGAAACCTCTGCATTATCCTGTCCGTATCAACGTCCGATAGATGCCTGGAGGACCTAGAGGTGGCAACTGATCTGGATGGGGTTTGGAAACGTTGAGGTCAGTGTTGGGGAAGCTGCCCTGATGGCAACATCCAGAGTTCAAGTGCTAATGCTCAGATCCAAGGTGGAAGAAGTTGGCTCAGGAGAGGCAGTCACATTAGAGAGGCCTGTCAGAACCGAGGAATGCTTTGGATGTGAATGGCCAGAAGTGGGTCTTGGATCCCACAAGTTTGGATCTGAGGTCTTTGCAGACTTAGCCGGAGGCTCTGAGGAAGCTCTCATGTCTTATGGGAGCATTTCTTCGGCTCCAATGACCCAGACAGGCTAGCTGAAGATGAAAGCAGGCAACAAACCTTTTAGAATTGAGTTTGTTCCTGCAATCAGCAATGGTTTGGGGATTAAATTCCTCACAAATCTGACAATCTGGCCCTAAACAATACACACATTTACTGTGTGCATTGGAATAGAGAATTTTATATCCACATTCCAAGCAGCGCTGGAATTCGGTAGGCTTACCAAACATGATGCAAAACATTTTAACTCCAAAAACACAGCGATCCTGTAACTAACTACAGGGTAGAGTAAAGTTTAAACAAATATAACCTTTTTTTTTTTTTGGTTGTTTAACAGCTCATGATAGAGGAAAAAATGGAAAGGCAGAATTGCCAGCCGTTCAGAAAGAAGCAGCAGGAAGGATGGGTAAAGTAAGAAATTAGTCTCTAATGCCTGCAAAATATGAAGGGAATGGGGATAAGAATATGAGCAAAGAGGTACTAGAAATAGAGAATAACTTTACGAAGAAAAAAACTAGACTTACCATCACCCAAGGAGAGAAACTCTAAGCAAGACCTTGAATCTGTGTCATACCAGCTAGGTGGCAAATGAGATCTGAGGAAGCTACAGAGACTGTAGGGCATTATGAGTAGAGGGAGGACCTCGAGACTAGGATCCAAGTGTAAAAAAATGTGGCCAAGTTGGCTCTGTAACCCAATAATGAGGAAGAATGAAAAGGACATCATCAGATAAAATGGTTTCCTGTTGAGTCAAATGACAAATAAACAGATTGTATGGTTCCCTGTTCCAGCAGATCCTGCAGGACCAGAGGAAAATAAACAGGCAAGGAGAAGGCTGAGGGAGACCAGAAAATGGGACTTCCAAGCCATGAAATACATGTTGAAGGACAGAACGCAGGTGTCAGTGGTCATCTGTTGCCAAACAGGGAAGGAAAGGGTTAATCCGGCAGACAACACATCTGGCCATGGAGGAGAGGAGACTGGATGGATGTCAAATACCGACTTGTCAGGAACATTTTTTTTTTTTAGCCCCGTAGAAGTCAAGAGTGGGTTTAACTGGGAAAAATAAACTGGCTTAGAAAACCTTTTACCTCTAGCAGGCCGTCTAAGATCCCTACAAAATATTTCAAAGGATAGTTCCACTGGAAATTGGGTAAAGGAAAAACAAAAATTCATGAGGTCCTGCATAACCTTGCCCTTATCCTGTAGGGTTTTAAACATTTCTGCTGCAGCAATGCCAAGACTTCAATTATCAAAGAGAAAATCTTAAAGTCTGGTCTTATGTCCCCAAGTAAAGCCTGCAGCTGCAACCAGGAATATCTTCTCAAGGCAGAAGCAGATTCAGCTGCCTTACTGGAGACTACCCAAGAGGCAGAAGTCAGTAGAGAGGACAGATGTCTTACAGTCTGAATCAGGCAAGTCAGTCAACCCTCCCAAAAGCTGGAATAAAAGTGCCAAGGCATATCTAGTCATATGGGCTCAATAATTAATGGCCCTAATTGCCAAAGTATACACTTTTTTCCCTGTCTGTCTCCATAGCACAGCTGTAATTGGTAGAAGCTTGGAAGACAAAAACACTTTGGATGATTTATATATGAACATGCAAACCACTGCAGGATCAGATGATGGATTTATAAGCTTATTTATAATCCTCAGGTTCTTTGTAAATTCTCTACCTTCTCAGGGGCTGAAGGTTAAGAATCAGTAGCCTGAGAAGCTGCTGTAAATAGAAGGTTTGGGTTAAATCCTTTTGTACAAATTAGTAATACTTTTTGTAAGCCCCCGATACTTGAGAACAATCACACTTAACATGTTCTATCGGTATACATTAATTTAACTGAAAGGCAGGTGTACAATCGCACTATTGTGTGACTTTATATCTTGAAAATCAACATGTCCCAAAAACAAAATATTGAAAATAGTAATCTGGAAAATCAGATTCGACCATTTTCGAACTCCAAACATCGCACCCCCTGCCCCCTCATGTGGGGGTCCATGCCTCCCACCCCCTACTTTAATATACAAACTCTGAGATCGCATTACAGTGAGGGAAAGGGTTCATTTCCCGATTTCTGCTATAGTGCGATCTGCACCTGAAATACCAAATTCAAATGAGCGAATGCCAATGTGTATTCGCTTATTGGAATTTGCAACATTGTCACTCAACATTTCAGAAATCTGGAGGTTGTACCTTTGCACTTTGGTGCATCGTACAACCTCCTTTCAAATAAATTAAGGTATGCCGATGTTCTTCGTGTTTCACTGTTGCAGTCATTACATTTGGGTTATCTGTTTGCAGTAGCCCTCAGTCGGCCTGATTAACAAAGTCTTGGGTCCTGCGTCAGATGCTGTCCACTCTTCCATGACATCAGATCGTCCAGGGGTACAAAACACGCAGCTGACGCCACATCAGTCTTTCTTGCCGTGCAGTGCTCGAAGCAGAAGCAGTTTGCAAGTGCCAGTCAGCTGACTCCTGAAATTTTCGATGTTGATCGTGTTACCCTGCTGCAGTCATCACACTTGGGTTATCCTGTCATCAGGCGGTCCCGCAGTCGGCCGGAATTCCAAAGTCTTGGTCCAGCGTCGGTTGCTGTCGCTTCTTCCCTGACGTCAGTGCGCCAGGGGTATAAATAATGCATCCGACGCCATTTTCTTCAGTCTTTCTTGCCATGTGGTGCCCGAAGCAGAAGCAGTTCGCAAGTGCCGGTCGGCCGACTCCTGAGATTTTTGAATTCGAATTCCAGATCCAAAGTCTTCTATAAAGCTAAGTACCCCGTTGGGGAAACTTTTCTTGCCTCAGACCGATGTCAGAAAAAATTAACAATTGTATTTCTTGTGGGAAGCAAATACCTCATAAGGATTTTCATTCTTACTGTATACCTTGCCTAGGCCCAGACCATGACATCACTGGTTGTCATTTTTGTGCTAGGTTTAATAAGCATACTATTAAAAGATGCTTTGATTTCGCACGACACTACTTCGGTAGAAAATTTAACTATACGATGCCATCGGAGCAACTGACTACCGGCGTGCACAAAAAATGCAAGGATAAGGACAGGCAGCCTAGACCCAAGCCAGGCCCTGAGGCCTCGGCCGTACAAGTCTCCGGTTCTCCGGTCTTCAGTGAGGCTCTGACGCAGCTCCTGACTACCGCAGATTTGGAACCCACGACCACTGCAGAGCATTTGGAGGAGAGTACTAGGCCGACGCAGCCATTTTGTTTAGCCTCTACCGATGACACTACAGAAAAGGATGTCGGTGCTGCAGAACCACCTTCGGTTTCTGAAGGCGTCTTCAGACCGACGATGCTCACCATAAAAACGTATCCTAAGTGTAAGACTCCTACTAAGCCAAAAAAGACTGCACTTCAGTCCCCAGTTCAAGGCCACATGCCTAAGAAGCAGATGCTTAAAATGGCTGAAGATTTGATCTCTTTAATCAGGGGTTCCCTACCCCCACCCGACAAAAGCCCTAGACAAGAGGAAGATTATGCCTCCTCTGAACAAGTGTCTATTTCCTCAGGCTCCTCAGAGGACCAAGATTACTCCTTTTCACCTTATGAGGATTCTGATGCTGAGGATTCTATTCCCTCAGCTTCTCCTCCTGAAGACTACTCCTTTGGGGAAACTTTACACTCTATGAGGGAACATTTTCATTGGGAAGGCCAGGACTACTCTGACTCAAAGAAAAGGCTCAGAGAGTTTCTTTTACTCCCCCAGCACAGACCACTTGCCATCCCCCCAGTTTTAGACATTGTGGATGATGTTTACTTAGAATCTAGTTTGAACCCAGATTCTCTGCCTCCTGCTCCAGCCAAACCAGACAGATACTATAGAGTGCCTGACTCCCACAAATTCCTTTATAAAAGCCCTGTTGCTGATCCAGAGACTATCTCCCAGGGTCCCAAAGGGGCTAAGGCTTCTATGGCAAAAAATCCTGTACCCTCTGAAAGGGACTCCAGAGCACTTGACAGGTGGGGGAAAAAGGTTTACACCTCTGCCACTCTAGCTATGAGAGCACTAAATTGCCAAATTCACATGCTAAAATATCAACAATTTCTAATATCTCAGTTAAAATAAAAAATGAACACACTCCCTCAACAGTCTGAATTGAAAGAAATGCAGGATCTGTTGCATGCAACTGAACAGGTGGGCAAACATACTTTACAATGTGGATTTAATACTTTATAGGCTTCCTACAGAGCAGCTGTCACTGGGTCTGTTATACGTAGGCATGCTTGGTTAAAAGAACAAGCTTTGCCTGATCATGTTAAGGCAAAACTTCTAGATGCTCCCTTACAGCAGGATGTTCTATTTGGAGTTAAAGCAGAAGAAGTCTTAAAGAAAATGGAGGATAAGGCAAAATCTATGCAGACAGTCAAAGATTTTCTACAGGTACAGCCCCCACGCTTCAGCAGAAATTGGCCAACAAAAAATTGGTCCTTTCCAGCTACTGACAGACCACAGAGGGGTAAATACAGACGTCCAAGAGGCAGAGGACAACCACAAAGGACAAATGGGCCCTAGACATAATTTCAAGAGGATACAGATTCCATTTCCACACCTTGCCAATGAAAAGAGGAATGCCAAACCTGCCACAAAATCAATGGGCAGAGGCACAAAAACAAATTACAGCTCTCATGAACATGAGAGACATTCAACTGGTACCTGCACGGGAGCAAGGCCAAGGATTTTACTCAAGACTCTTTCTAGTTCCCAGAAAGGACAATGTCTGGAGACCAATTCTGGACCTCTCAATTCTAAACACCTTCTTACAAGTACCCAAATTCAAGATGCTAACACTACAGCGGCTTCTTCCCATGCTGGGCAAGAAAGCATGGCTAGTAACGTTGGACCTCAAGGAGGCATACCTGCATGTCCCTATCAGACAAAGTTGCAGAAAAAACCTCCATTTCATTGCAGGTTCAACCCATTACCAATTCTCTGCACTGCCCTTTGGCCTATCCACTGCGCCCAGGGTCTTCACAAAATGCCTGGCACCAGTAATTGCATAATGCAGACTAAGAGGAATTCAAATATACCCATACCTGGATGACTGCCTCATCCAAGCAGAAAGCAAGGACATCCTCTTACAACATCTGGCTTTTGTAAAACATCTTCTAAGTTGCCTAGGGTACACAGTGAATGAAAAGAAATCAAATTTAGTACCCTCACAAAATATGACATTCCTGGGTGCCAGCTTGAATACAACGGCCCAGAAGGCTTATCTGATGCCAGACAAACAACTACAACTGACTCAATATTTCAAAACAATGGCAACAAAGACCCAGCTCCTTGCAAGAAAAATTCTGCAGGCCTTGGGCTTGATGGCATCTTGCATTCTACTAATACCATTTGTAAAGCTGCATATGAGGAAATTACAGTGGTACCTAAAAAGCGTATGGTCTCAACACAGCCACAGCTTGGACACAATGATATCTCTCATTCCCTGCCTGTTTCTATGGTGGTCACAGGCATGTCACCTCAACAAGGGTCAGCCTTTCACCTTGCCCCCAGCCAGGCAAACTATGACAACAGATGCATCGGACTACGCCTGGGGAGCACACATGGCAGGACAGTGCATTCAAGGCATATGGACTGCAGATCAAAGGAATCTGCACATCAATCAAAAAGAGATGCTAGCTGTACAGAATGCTCTGACAGCCTTCAAAAACCTATTACATCCAGGACAACTTACAGTAAGGACGGACAACACCACAGTAATGTGGTACATAAACAAACAAGGGGGTACACACTCCTACCCTCTATGCAGGCAAGCAATGACCTTGTGGAACACAGCACTGGCTTACCAAGTTCAGTTACAAGCTCAATTCCTGCCAGGAAAAAAGAACACATTGGCAGACGACCTCAGCAGAAACATCATGGATCCCCACGAGTGGAAACTGGATCCACAAGTATTTACAATGATAACTCAAAAATGGGGCCTTCCAGAAATAGACCTGTTTGCCAGCCCCCAAAACTACCAGCTGATAAAATTTTGTACAAGGACACTTCACCATCAAGCTTGGAAAGTGGACGCACTCTCATTCATTTGGAAAAACCTGACAGCATATGCCTTCCCTCCATTGCCTCTCCTCACAAAGGTGCTTCTGAAAGTCAGAAAGGAGAGACCACGACTGATACTCATAGCCCCAGACTGGCCACGCCAGCACTGGTACCCACTATTAAGGAATATGGCCCAGGGCCCTCCCTGGATTTTACCACAAATTGCCCATTTGCTCACACAGCAAAACAATCAGATTCTACACAGCCAACTCAAAACCTTAAATCTGGCTGCATGGCAAATCACCTAACCATCCAGCCAGCTCCTCTTTCCCATGCTGTTATGGATGTTATTCTGGAAGCTAGGAGGCCCAGCACTAGAAAGGCCTACTCGGACAAATGGAAAAGGTTTTGCACCTGGAACCAGGCTAAAGGCCAAAATACACTTCAGCCTCACATGCCTCAGATCCTACAGTATTTAACGGAGATGTTGCACAAAGGACTTTCTTTTTCTTCCATTAAAATCCACACATTAGCTATTTCAGCTCATTACAACATGGATCCACCCTTATTTTCACAGTCACTTCTAAGGCAGTTCCTCAGAGGGGCAAAAAACATTAGGCCTCCCAGGAGAGCACCTACACCAACATGGGACCTCAATTTTGTTCTGGAAAAACTTACGCTACCTCCCTTTGAACCAGCTTTCTCTGCAGATCTACAGTTTATATCATGGAAGACTGCTCTGCTGCTAGCAATAACTTCAGCCAGGAGAGTCTCAGTGCTGCAGGCACTAATGGCAGTGGAACCTTTCCTCATTTTCCATCAAGACAGAGTCTCTCTACGAACTAATCCTTCCTTCATGCCTAAGGTGGTTTTCAGTGTGGCTTTAAATCAAACCATTCACTTACCCACCTTCTTTCAAAATCCACAGAACAAAGGAGAAAGACTTCTGCATTCCTTGGACATTCACAGACAACTTCGTTACTACTTAGATAAAACTAAGGTTTTCAGAAAATCTGACCAGCTCTTTGTATCCTATGCTACAGCTTCACAAGGGAAGGCCATATCAAAACAAACTATTTCCAAATGGATAGGACATTGCATTCGTTTTTGCTACACCCATCATGGAAAAACAGTTCCTGCTACTATTAGGCCCCATTCTACCAGGGCAACAGCTACATCTACAGCCTTCCTCAGGGGGGTTCCAACCAAGGAGATTTTGGAAGCTGCAACTTGGAGTTCAGTACACACCTTTACCAAACACTATCACTTACCACTTTACTCTAAGACTAGGGCTGGCTTCGCCACTGCAGTTCTGCAGGGCCTTCTAGCCTCCTCTAACTCTCTATGATTCCACCACCCATCCTTAGCTTTGGGATTCTACCCAAGTGTGATGACTGCAGCAGGGTAACACGATGAACATAGTACAGTTTTGTACCTACCATAAATGTAGATGTTCGAGTGTTCACCCTGCTGCAGTCCAGGTTACCCTCCCTCCTTCCCCTCTGATCTAACTGGCTAAATCTCTACAATTCCTTCCTGATGTATTTGCTTACAGCTGGAGGGATTTTGTGTTAGTGCAAAAATTTCTATTTACTGACCACCTTTTTGGGGGCACCTGAAATCTGGGGCAAGAAAAACTGAAGAAAATGGCGTTAGATGCATTATTTATACCCCTGGAGCACTGACGTCAGGGAAGAAGCGACAGCAACCGACGCCGGACCAAGACTTTGGAATTCCGGCCGACTGCGGGACCGCCTGAAGACAGGATAACCCAAGTGTGATGACTGCAGCAGGGTGAACACTTGAACATCTACACTTATGGTAGGTACAAAACTGTACTTTTTCGAATTTCAGAATCGAAGTCTTCAACTAAAGCTAAGTACCCCATTGGGGAAACTTTTTCTTGCTCTTTACCGATGTCAGTAAAAGTTAATAATTGCATTACTTGTGGAAAGCAAATACCTCACAAAGATTTTCATTTGTACTGTATTCCTTGCCTGGGCTCTGACCACGATGTACCTTGCTGTCGATTTTGTGCTTTATTTAATCAGCGCACTATCCATCGTCGGTATATTTTTGACTCTAAATATTTCGGTTCTCAGTTTAATTATCCAGAAATGTTGTCTGTTAGCCATCTGACTACCGGGATTCCAAAAAAATGCAAAGATAGACAGAGACAGGCTGCCTAGGTCCAAAGCTGCTGACGATGCTTCTCCTAAGCCAGTCGTCAGTTCACCGGTACTCAGTGAGGCACTTTCATAGCCCCTGATACCCGCTACTTCTGATTCGCAAGCCTCAACTGAGACCCATTCGGAGTCTGGTATGCCGCAAGATGCTTCAACTGTGGAACCTGTGGATGTTGCTACCTTGGATGGGTCCAGAGCTGCTGTGCAGGCACCAGCTTCTGAGGGTGTATTCAGGCCTACGGACTTGCATATTAAACTGACGCCTCCTTCTGCAGTTCAGCCTAAGTCTCAAACCATGCCTAAGAAACAGACACCCAGGCTGCATGCTCAGGCCTCTATGCCTAAAAACCAAATGATAAGAATGGCTGAAGATCTTATAACTTTAATCAGGGGAAGCCAACCTCCCCCTTTTAAGAGACCTAGGACTGAAGTTGTTTATGAATCTTCTGACTAGGAATCTGATTTTTCTGATTCTTCTGATGATCTGGATTTGCCCTTATCTACTTATGAGGATTCTGTTGCAGAGGACTCTATTCCCTCTGCTTCCCTTCCAGAAGATTTTTTTTTTGCATACTCTAAAGGAGCATTTCCACTGAGAAAGCTAGGATTTTTCTGATTCAAAAAAGAGGCTTAGGGATTTCTTACTCCTGCCTCAGCATAGGCCTTTAGCTATACCTCCTGTACTAGACATTGTTGACGATGCCTTTTCAGAATCTAGTTTGGCCCCTGATTCTTTACCTCCTGCTCCCAGAAAACTTGACAGATATTACAGGGATGTCCTTCAAGGATGCATCTGCAGTCCTTACAAATGGGTTGTCCTGTCATCAGGCAGCCCTTCGGTCGGCCGGATTCCAAAGTCTGGGTCTGGCCTCGGCTGGTGTCGCACTTCACCCGACGTCATCTCTGCTGGTCTTCGGGTATAAAGGCATCAGCCTACGCCATTTTCCTCAGTCTTTCTTGCCGCGTGGCGCCCGAAGCAGAAGCTGTTCGCAAGTGCCGGTCGGTCAGATCCAGAGATTACTACTACCGAATACTACTTCGAAGACTTCTAAAAAGCTAAGTACCCCGTTGGGGACTCTTTCTTGCCTCAGCTGATGTCAGAAAAAGTGAATAACTGTTTAACTTGTGGGAAACAAATACCTCATAAAGATTTCCACTCTTACTGCTTACCTTGTTTAGGCCCAGACCATGACGTAGCAGCCTGTTTAGCCTGTGCTTCTTTCAACCGACGAACGCTTAGGCGTCGGTCAGAGTTTGCTGAACAGTTTTTCGGCTCAGATTTTGCGTACATTATGCCGTCGGATCCTCCGACTTCTCAAATTGTTAAGAAACGCAAAGAAAAAGACCGACACTCGCGGTCCGCGGTTTCAGCCGAAACCACGGTTAAGCAAACGCAGTGTCTCGGTTTCGCGAAACCGAGCAAACGGGTCAATCTTCAGCCGAATCCATGACTACTACCGAGGCCCCTGCTACCCTAGTTGAATCGGCCTCTGAAGTTTTGCCTACTAATGTGGTTTCTCTAGAATTATCGGACACCATCCCTTTGGATGTCTCTACCCCAGCACGTGGTGCTGCTAGGCCTCCTGCAGCCATGTCTATAAAGGCCTTTGCCAGGGCTAAAGCAGCCAAAACTGCTAAGTCTGTGCCTGTTAAGCCCCCCTCTCACAGGCCCAGTTCCAGTTCCCAAATGCTTACTCTGGCAGAGGATCTCATCTCTTTAATAAGGGGATCCCAATCTCACCCAGACAGGGCCTCTCAACCTCCAGAAAAGAGACCTAGAGCAGAGCCCCCTGAGCCAGTGTCCTCAGATGACTCTTCTGATGATTCAGACAATACAGACCATCCAGAGGCTCCTTTTTCTACTTATGAAGATTCCAAAGACAAAACTATCAGGACACACCACGAGAAGCACTGAATTCTTCAAAAAATGTATAAATCCTTTTATTCCAATCGAACAAACAAAGAATAAGCGCTTTCACATGCGTCTTGCATGCTTCTTCAGATACAATTTAAAATGCACAACTTGACTCCTTTTATACGTTTCATTACAAGCAGTTGTTATCAATAAGACAATTATTCCATTATAACAATGCTTAACTAGTTAAAGTGAAATACTTCCCTATTCTTTATTCTTGAAGCGACAGTTTAGCGCATTTAGTTATTATTTAGTTAAATGAAATAACAGCGACATACACATAAACTATATAGCAAACTTCATAATAACAAAACAAGACAAGAGTAATGTCTGCCTAGCTTATGTTCTAAACATTTTTATCTTATTAACTTATTAACAACACAAACAGGATGTTAGAAGCATACCCTGTTAACAGTGCATATAACGCTTAGTTCATAAAGATAATAGTGCCCGCATAACCTATCAAAAGCCCATTTAATGCCTAGTTCATAAAGATATAACAATACCCTCATGTTCCGTTCTATTTATTATAAGGTGTCAAAACGGACACTCACTCCATGTACACAGCAGAGTGAATACGTCACACATCAAATAAATCCTCATTCATCAAACCAACCCAGACTTCAAATGATGTCCGGTCAGAAATGAAGGACAATGATCATAATCAGCACTATACATACGCAGAAGTAAGTGCTGTCTGCAATGGAAGACAGTAGTCATTCATCGCATTCTGCGTGAAATAAATAGAATGATTGTAAAAGTCGGAATAAATCACCCGCTGAAGTCAGAAACTTCTGTTAATAGACATTATCACTGACTCCATAACCATTATCTCTTCTTAACTAAATAATGTTAAGGAGTTTTATATAAACACGCAACATGTGTGATAAATATCTATATCTGGAGTGTATGTATATACCAATTAAAATACTTATGAAGATTCCGATGCTGAAGAATCTATACCTTCTGCCTCTCCACCAGAGGAATTTTCCTTTGGGGAAACCTTACATGCCATGAGAGAGCAATTCCAATGGCAGGGACAAGATTTCTCAGATTCAAGAAAAAGGCTTAGGACCTTTCTATACTTACCGCAACATAGGCACTTAGCTATACCTCCAGTACTTCCTGTTGTGGATGATGCATTTAATGATGTTTGCACTGCTCCTGATACTTTATCTCCAGCCCCGGCCAAGCCCGATAGGTTTTACAGGGTACCGGACACGCATCACCACTTATACAAGGCTCCCCTTGCAGATCCTGAGACTATCTCCCAGGGGCCTAAGGCAGTAGCTTCGACCTCAGCGAAAAACCCTCTCCCTTCTGAAAGGGAATCCAGGTCCTTAGAGAGATGGGGTAAAAAAGTATACACCTCTGCTACTCTCTCAGCTAGAGCTTTGAACTGTCAGTTTCATATGATCCAATACCAAGAGTTTATGCTTGATCAGTTAACTAAGAAACTGTTTTATTCTCCTTGAAGGCTTTGGCCGAGACGTCAGAGAGAGAGAGATTTTCTTGTTTATAATAAATCCTGGTGGAACTTGCTCCTGTTGTTTTTTTAACTAAGAAACTGTCCTCTGATGATTCCTTAGATAAGAAATATGTTTTAGAAATGGTGAATAACATTCAGCAGGTTAGTAACCATTCTTTAAAATGTGGCTATGATGCACTGGAGGCTTCATTTAGATCAGCCATGACTGGCACAGTTATAAGAAGGCATGCATGGTTGAAAGAACAGGTCTTGCCGGATCATGTTAAAGCAAAGCTATTAGATGCTCCTATGGATAAGGTCAGTCTATTTGGTTCTCCTGCCCAGCAAGTAATGAAGAAAATGGAAGAGAAGGCAAAATCTGTACAAACAGTTAAAGATTTCTTACAGGTTCAGCCCCCAAGGTTTAGCAGGAACTGGCCTTCCAAAAATTGGTCCTTTCCAGACTCCTCTAAATCTCAGAGAGGCAGGAATAGACGTTCCAGAGGCAGAAATCAATCCAGAGGAGGTGCCTACAGAGGACGCCAGTGGCAAGGCAATAACCAATGAGGCACAGACACAACCACTGCCACTGCAACAGGACAATCACAGTGACTTGGCTCTGACACCACCTACCAGGGAACAAATAGCAGCACCCTTAGGCGGAAAGTTAGCCTTATTTTCAAAAAGTTGGCACTATATCACAAGAGACAAGTGGATTTTGCAAACTATAGACCAAGGCTACAGGTTTCATTTCCACACCTTACCAGTAAAAAGAGGAATGCCAAACCTACCACCAAATCAAAAAACAGAAGCTCTAAAACAAATAGCTCAATTAACAAAGATGAGAGCTGTGGAAAGGGTACCACCTACAGAACAGGGCAAAGGATTTTACTCCAGACTCTTCCTAGTACCAAGAAAAGAGAAAAGTTGGAGACCTATTCTCGACCTGTCCGCTTTAAACACATTCATCATTGTTCCAAAATTCAAAATGCTGACCCTACAGCAACTTCTTCCCATGCTGGGCAAGGAGTGTTGGCTGGTAACTCTAGATCTCAAGGAGGCATACCTGCACGTCCCCATACGACCAAATTGCAGAAGATACCTCAGATTTCTTGCAGGATCAGAGCATTATCAATTCTCAGCATTGCCCTTTGGCTTATCTACTGCCCAGAGTATTCACGAAATGCCTGGCATCAGTAATCGCTCATTGCAGGCTACAGAGAATCCAAATTTATCCATACCTGGACGACTGCCTGATACAAGCGGACAACAAAAGCAAGCTGACACAAGACTTACAAAGAGTAATTTGCTTACTACAAGCCCTGGGATACACAGTCAATTTAAAAAAGTCAAGACTGATACCATCCCAAACAAGAACATTCTTGGGTGCAGAATTGGACACAGTAAAACAGATGGCATTCCTAACTGCAGAAAACAAGAACAACTTCCTCTTTACTTCTTGGCATTAACAAAGCAGAACAAACTAACAGCAAGGAAAGTACTGCAGGCCTTGGGCTTCATGGCATCCTGCATAATCCTGGTCCCCATGCCAGACTGCATATGAGAAAGCTACAGTGGTACCTAAAGAATTTATGGTCTCAACACAGGCACAGCTTAGAAACCGAAATACCACTAATCCCATGCCTGAAACAAGAGTTCCTATGGTGGGCTCAAGCATGCCAGTCAAACCCAGGTTTGTCCTTCCACAACATTCAAGCAAGCCAAACCATCACAACGGACGCCTCAGACCTAGGTTGGGGGGCCCACATGCTGGACAAATGCATTCAAGGATTATGGACTCCAGATCAGCTGCACCTGCACATAAATCAAAAAGAAATGCTGGCAGTAAAACTAGCAATCCAGAATTTCAGACCATTCCTCAAAGAAGGCCAATTGATGATAAGGACAGACAACACCACAGTCATGTGGTACATCAACAAACAGGGAGGCACTCATTCATACCCCCTATGCCGAATGGCTCTGGACCTATGGAATATGGCTCTGAGCTACAACATTCAGTTACAGGCAATATTTGTACCGGGAAAAGAAAACATCCTAGCAGACATGTTAAGCAGAACTACCTCGGATGCTCACGAATGGATGCTACACCCGGACATCTTCAAGGCCATCACAAAGAAATGGGGAATGCCACAAATAGACCTATTCGCATCCCCACTCAATCACCAGCTCAAGAAATTCTGCACAAGGACATACCACCCACTTGCTTGGAAGGTGGACTCTCTATCCTTCAGTTGGAAAGGCCTGACAGCATATGCATTTCCACCTCTTCCTTTGATGCACAAGGTACTACTGAAAATCAAAGAGGAACGTCCAAGGATAATTCTGATAGCTCCAAATTGGCCAAGACAACATTGGTATCCATTGCTGAGGAGCATGTCTCGGGGGGGGAACGTGGACACTACCCCTGATTCCTTTGATGTTAACTCAGAGCGACTACAACATCATGCATCCAAACCTGAAAACTCTGCAACTGACTGCCTGTAACATTACATAAGAGCAACTAACCCAGATTTATCCCAAAGGGTTAAAGACATTATCCTTGAGGCCCGCAGACCTTCAACAAGAAGGAACTATGCAGGAAAATGGAAAAGGTTTGTCATTTGGAGTACTGAAAGAGGAAAAGATGTGTCAAAGATAGATATTGCCAACATCCTGGAGTATTTGGCAGAGGTTCTCCATACAGGCCTGTCCTATTCCTCCATCAAGATACATGCATCAGCTATTTCTGCAGAATACAGCTTCGATCCCCTGTCTTCTCACATCCTCTACTCAGGCAGTTCCTCAGAGGAATCAAGAATGTAAAACCTCCTAGGAAACCACCATTACCAGCATGGGACTTGAACTTTGTGCTAGAAAAATTGACACTCCCTCCATTCGAACCAGCAGCAACAGCAGATCTTCAACACCTATCCTGGAAAACTGCTTTCCTACTGGCAATTACTTCAGCAAGAAGGGTTTCGGAACTACAGGCCTTAATGGCAGTACAACCCTTCCTAATCTTCCATCAAGATAGAGTGTCCATGAGAACTAATCCTACATTTATGCCTAAGGTGGTATCCAGAGTGTCTCTAAACCAGGCAATCCACCTACCTACCTTCTTTCCCAATCCACAGAACAGGGGGGAAAGACTGCTGCATACCTTGGATGTACATAGACAGTTGTGCTACTACCTGGACAGAACCAAGGGCAATAGAAAACTGACCAGGTTCTAGTAGCTTATGCAACAGGAAGGGAAGGAAAAGCAATTTCCAAACAGACAATCTCCAAGTGGATAGGAAATTGCATAAGATTCTGTTACTCCTACCATGGAAAGCAAATTCCACAGAACATAAGGCCTCATTCTACAAGGGCTACAGCCACTACCACAGCTTTCTTACGAGGAGTGGCTACCAAGGACATTATTGAGGCTGCTACTTGGACCTCCGTGCATACATTTGCCAAGCATTATAACTTACCTCTATACTCTAGATCCGAGCAGGGTTTGCCACTGCTGTTTTGCAAGGGATCCTAACTACACCATAATTCTTCTTCCTCCTCCCCTAGTTTGGCTATGGTATTCTACCCATTAGGACTGCAGATGCATCCTTGAAGGACATAGTACAGTTTTGTACCTACCATAAATGTAGATGTCTGAACAGGATAGCATCTGCAGTCAGGATTACCCACCCTCCTTCCCTCTGTGGTACTCCTAGGGTATTTACCCTCCTAATAGCTAGCTGGGGGGGATCTCTTATGGTGTATTTGTTTGTATATATGTACATACATGCTTATTTTTTGTGTTTGCCTTCTACTTTTTGGAAACATTGGCATTTACCCAAAATTTAGCTTTCCAAGAGGGCAACTGGCATCTGGGGCAAGAAACACTGAGGAAAATGGCGTCGGCTGATGCCTTTATACCCGAAGACCAGCAGAGATGACGTCGGGTGAAGTGCGACACCAGCCGAGGCCAGTCCCAGACTTTGGAATCCGGCCGACCGAAGGGCTGCCTGACGACAGGACAACCCATTTGTAAGGACTGCAGATGCTATCCTGTTCGGACATCTACATTTATGGTAGGTACAAAACTGTACTTTCCTGATTCATGCAAGTTTCTTTTTAAAAATCCTATTGCGGATCCAGAGACTATTTCACAAGGACCCAAGGGCATTAAGGCTTCTACTGCTAAAAATCCTACCCCTTCTTGAGGGCACTGGATAGATGGGGTAAGAAGGTTTACACTTCTGCAACCTTGGCCATTAGGGCTTTAAACTTCCAGTTTCATATGTTAAAGTATCAACAACATGTTATTGGGTTGCTTAAACAGAAAATGATGATTCCTGACTGTGCTGAAAATAAAGAATTACAGGATTTAATGCATTCTGCCAAACAGGTTGGTAAACATACTTTGCAATGTGGATTTGACTCATTAGAGGCCTCTTGCAGGGCTGCTGTTACTGGGTCTGTGCTCAGAAGGCATGCTTGGTTTAAGGAGCAATCTTTGCCTGATCATGTTAAAGCTAAACTGTTGGATGCTCCCTTAAATCAGGACCACCTGTTCAGCAACAAAGCTGAGGAAGTTCTTAAAAAGATGGAAGATAAAGCTAAATCTATGCAAACTGTTAAAGATTTCTTGCAAGTTCAGCTTCCTAGATTTCGCAGGCATTGGCCCTCTAAGAATTGGCCCTTTCCAGCCCCTTCCAGGTCTTCTCAAGCCAAACCCAGACACAGCAAAAACCCCAGATTTCAGTCCCAGGGGACACACAAGACTAAGCAGTGGGGGATTTCCGCACCCAAATCTGGGAGTAGTAAGACCCCTCTATGGAAAACTGTCTCAATGACTTGCTTTTAAAACTTCCAAGCACTTCCCAACTGAATGCTCCTTTAGGTGGAAAGATTGGTCTGTAGGCCAAAAACTGGGAACTCATTACCCAGGACAAATGGGTTTTAAATATAGTGTCCCAAGGATACAGATTTCACTTCCATAAGTTACCAACACCAAGCGGGTGGCCAGATCTACACCTAAATCAGTGGGCAGAGGCCCAAAATCAAGTTATTTCTCTCTTAAGCATGGGGGCTATTCAGTTGGTACCAGAAGAGGAAAAGGGACAAGGTTTCTATTCAAGACTTTTTCTGGTACCCAGAAAAGGCAATACATGGCGTCCTGTCCTGGACCTTTCTACTCTAAACACCTTTGTGGCGATTCCAAAATTCAAAATGCTGACTCTTCATCAGCTGCTTCCTATGCTAGGCAAAGATGCATGGCTGACAACAGTAGACATAAAAGAAGCATACCTGCACATCCTTATCAGGGAGTCTTGCAGAAGATACCTATTCCTCAAAGCAGGCTACATGCACTGTCAGTTCTCTGCATTGCCCTTTGGCTTATCTACTGTGCCCATGGTATTCACAAAGTGCCTAGCTCCAGTCATTGCATTTTGCAGGCAAAGAAATATTTAAATATACCCATACCTGGATGATTGTCAGGCAGAAAGCCAGGACATACTTTTGAATCATCTGGCATTTGTTTAAAGGGTGCTGACTTGTCTGGGGTACGCCATAAATGAAAAGAAGTCAACCTGGTACCCTGTCAACAAATTATATTCCTGGGAGCAAGCTTGAATACAACTTCCCAGATGGCTTTTCTCACGCCAGAGAAAAGGATTAATTTGATGACCTACTTCAAACAAGTGGCCATAAAAACCCAGCTTTATCTGCAAGGCAAATGCTGCAAGCCTTGGGGTTCATGGCCTCCTGCATTCTTCTAATTCCATATGCAAGGCTGCATATGAGGAAACTACAATGGTATCTCAAAAGCCTATGGTGTCAACATTCACAGGATCTAGAAGCAATGATTCCTATTATACCTTGCCTATGCCTAGAGTTCCTTTGGTGGGTAGAGGCCTGCCACCAAAACAGGGGACTACCATTCACACCACCTCCTGCCCACCCAAACCTTAACAACACATGCATCAGACTATGCACGGGGGGCTCACCTGGCAGGGAAGCGCATTCAGGGCAAATGGAACCCAAGTCAAATGCACCTGCACATAAGTCAAAAGGAAATGTTAGCTGTACAGAATGCTCTGACAGCCTTCAAGGACCACATTCTTCCAGGACAACTAATGGTAAAGATGGACAACACCACTGTCATGTGGTACATAAACAAGCAGGGGGATACTCATTCTTACCCCCTCTGCAGACTAGCCATGGCATTGTGGAACACAGCCTTGAGCTACCAAGTGAATCTATAAGCTTAATTCCTGCCAGGAAAATTAAATACACTGGCAGACAGATTAAGCAGAAACCTCATGGACCCACACGAGTGGAAACTGGAACCAAGGATTTTCAATATGTTGACAAGCAAGTGGGTGAGCCCAGATATAGACCTGTTTGCCCCCCCCCCCGAACCATCAATTGGGCAAATTTTGCACAAGGATTCCCCATAAGCTAGCTTGGAAAGTGGATGCTCTATCCTTCAGCTGGAAAAACCTATGAGTTTATGCCTTTCCTCCTCTGCCTCTGCTCTCCAAGGTACTACTAAAGATCAAACAGGACAACCCAAGGACAATTTTAATTGCACCAGACTGACCATGCCAACACTGGTACCCCATCTTGTGCAGTGTGTCACGCTTGGCCCCATGGCACCTGCCTCAGACTCCTTCCCTGTGTTCTCAGCAGGAGAACCAGATTCTGCACCCTCAGGTGCAAACCCTGAACCTAGCAGCCTGGCTAATTACCTAATTTCTCCTTTACCATCCCTCAGTAAATCAGTGATGGATATCATTTTAGAGGCAAGGAGGCCTATTACTAGAAAATCTTATGCTGCAAAATGGAAAAGATTTTGTGCCTGGAATCATTCTTAAGGGATGAGCGCAGCAGTGCCCAATTTAACTCAGATTCTACAATACTTGACTGAGATGCTTCATAAGGGCTTGTCTTTTTCCTCCATCAAAATTCATGCCTCATCCATTTCAGCTCATTACAGCACAGAGCCTCCCCTCTTTTCTCACCCACTGCTCAAGCAGTTCCTCAGAGGGGCCAAAAATTTAAGGCCACCCAGGAGAGCTCCAACTCCAGCCTGGGACCTTAACTTTGTCTTGGAGAAACTCACTCTTCCTCCTTTTGAGCCAGCTGCAACTGCAGAGTTAAAATTCCTTTCCTGGAAAACAGCTTTCCTTTTAGCAATCACTTCTGCAAGAAGGGTATTTGAATTACAGGCCCTTATGGCAGTTGAGCCTTTCATCATCTTTCATGCGGACAGGGTGCCCCTCAGAACCAATCCCTCCTTCATGCCCAAGGTGGTATCCAGTGTGGCTCTTAATCAGTCCATTCATTTGTCTACCATCTTTCCTAACCCACAGAACAAAGGGGAATGGATACTGCACTCCTTAGATGTGCACAGACAACTTAGATTTTACTTGGACAGGACTAAACCTCAAAGGAAATCTGAACAACTGCTGGTGGCATTTGCTGCAGGGACAAGAGGGGAAAGCTATTTCAAGACAAACCATTTCAAAATGGATAGGCCACTGCATTCATTTCTACTATAAGCACCATGGAAAACCTATCCCACAGGGCATGAGACCCCATTCAACCAGGGCTGCATCTACCTCCACAGCCTTTCTCAGGGGCATTTCTACTAGGGACATCCATGAAGCTGCTACCTGGAGTTCTGTACATACTTTCACCAAGTATTATCATTTGCCAATTTTCTCTAAATCCAGGGCTGGCTTTGCCACTGCAGTCTTGCAGGGTCTTATAGCTGGTCCTAATTCTATTTAAATTCCTCCTCTCAACCTTAGCTTTGGGAATCTACCCAAATATAATGACTGCAACAGTGAAACATGAAGAACATAGTACAGATGTGTACACTTATCATAAATGTAGATGTTTGAGTGTATTCACTATTGCAGTCCTGGTTACCCTCCCTCCAGCCCCCTTTCTTCTTCTGTCTATACCTCTACTCTCCCTTACTATGCTCAAAACGTTTTTTGGTGTATTTGCTTTTTTGTTGGAGGTATATCCTTGTAATTATAGATTTAATTGCTTCCCATTAGGGGGCCACCTGACATCTGGGGCAAGAAAAACTGATGTAATGGCATCAGCTGCATGTTTTGTACCACTGATGACCTGACGTCATGGAGGAGGGGACAGCATCTGACGCAGGACCCAAGACTTTGTTAATCAGACCGACTGGGGGCTACTGCAAGCAGATAACCCAAATGTAATGACTGCAACAGTGAATACACTCAAACATCTACATTTATGGTAAGTGTACACAACTGTACTTTCTGTGATATGAACCACTGTATTCCGAATGATAATTCCTCAAAAGGAGATTTAGGAAAAACAGTACAGAAAAGGAAGAAAAAATAATGGCAAAATCTGATGTCAATTTTCATTTGTTCTTCAACTAGTGGGTTCAGATCTAATCCTCAGATCCAACTCTGCTGGTTTTTATAGCTTGTGGCTACTGCAAACTCTAGAGCTCCTCCCTTACCCATAATGCTATAGTCCCTTTCCATACCTCAGATCTCATTTGCCGCCTTCAGCTCTAATCCTCTGATCCAACTTGGCTGCTTTTTATAGCTCGTGGCTACTGCAAACTCTAGAGCTTCTTTACCCATAATGCTATAGTCCCCTTCCATACCTCACATCTCATTTGCCACCTTCACATATGGACGTGGTCACTGTCAGCTCTTGAGCATTTAGTGAGTTATAAAACTTTTGATGTTATATCTTAATACTATATTTTCTATTTTATACTATTTTAAGTTATTCTAAGCTATCTTCCCTTATCAGTACACATTTTTATGTGTAATTTGATATCATTCCTGGTAGACTTTCTCCCTACTTTCTGTTTTACCACTTCAGTAATTCTTACTACCATTGTTGGTAGTTTTCTTTTCTTTCCTAACCCCTACAAACAAAAACTTTCTACCTTATTCTCCTTTGCTATTTTTACAGTTGTAATGGCTGAAAAACCTTCGGGTTTCAAAATAATGTAAATAATATGGTCACAAGATCCCTTTGTCTGATGCCCATGACTCTTATCTATTGTCTAAACCCTGCCCATTTGAAAGACCCTTGCCAGATATGTAAATCTTTTAATTCAGGGGCTTTGATCGATAGAATAAATTATTTTAAAGGAACTTCTCCCTACAACTTTTTTAGAGTCAATGGCTGGAGATCAACCCTCCAAGGCAGACTAAAAAAAAGGGTTAAGGAAAAAAGTACCTGAACAGTCTGGATCTTCCACTACTTCTTTGGATCCGGACAAGGAGTCGGCTGAGAAGATTTTAAAACAGTCGGATCCAAAGACCAAATCCTCAGATCTGTTTCAGATACAAGGTCTGCCTTGTCGGAACTGGTTCTGTCACAGCCAAAAGAGCTCTGCCGGACCAGTGGTGCATCCTCTCTGGACCCAGGTCCCCTCTCTTCTCCCTTCCCCCTTTGTAGAGAGGCACCAATACTCTAGATCTCCCTCTTTAGCTTCTTCCCGTTTTTCCAGGAGTCTCACAGAGGCAGATGTGGACAGAATGAGGAGGAAGTTTCAACATAGATACAGATGGGAGTTCTTCCGGCTCCTACCCCTTCAGGTCAGGACAAAGTTATTAGTACAACTGGTCCCTTCTCCAATCCGTCCTTTGGCTTCGGAGCCCTTTTATCAGAGCCTTCCAGGACTGTCTGCAATGGATCAGAAAAATGGTTATATCTTCAGATCAGACACTTCTTTGAGTGGACCAGCTCCAAATGTATCAGAGCTGAAGCACCTTTGTTGGCTCAGAGGTGCTGGAGTAGACACCAAAGCTGTCTGAGCCATCTCTGCCTCCTGGGGCTTCAACACTGGACAGCTCAGCTCTGACTTCTCGGTCAGGTGGGCTGCCTTTGGATCAGAGGAAGCAGATGGTCTGAAAGCACATCTTGTCAAGCTGTATCAACTTCCTTCTCCCCAGGGCATTCTGCCTTTGAGGTAGCAAGGAGAATATTATCTTCTAGAATTCAGACAGTTCCACCCTCCCTCAGATCTACCATCTGGTTCCCAGATGTCTTTGTGCTGTAAGCCTCATCACTCTACTCCACAGGGACAGCCAGCCCAGTCTTCAGGGCACCCAACAGGGTATCATATCTTCCAATACTTCTCCACAGCACCCACTGAAGAAATCCCTAGGAAGAGAAAATGCAAGAGGAGGCACTTACTCCCCTCAGGAGTCAATCACAGTATACTGATTTTGAAGAAGGGAAAGGGGCCCCAAGATCACCACCCGATGATGTCTCCTTTGGAGATATTTTGGAGATCCTTAAGAAAAGGGGTGGTTAGTCTACTAATAACCCTTCCCAAGAAGAATTGGTATTCCTGAAGGCATTTGGGTAAGGGCTCATCTACTTCCTGGCTGACTCCGCCCACTGACGAGCTCACTGAGTTGATGTCTTGGCAGGCATGGAAGGAAGGAATCCACTTGTGTTGACCAATCCCGAAGAGACCTGATAGGATTCTGGCACTACCAAAGGGATGAGAGTTTTGGAGCAAAAGAGTACCAGTAGATGCCATGGTCATAGTAGTGGCCAAAAAGACAGAACTCATGGAATAGAGTTCATCTGTTCATCCCCTTAACAGGGAGTCTAGTGCTTTGGACAGATATGGGAAGTGTGTTTATGGTTCAGCAACTTTTACACTTAGATCGCTGAACTATTTGGTGCACTTCACCAGAATTCAGAGGGATTTGATTAAAGAACTCTCCAAATGCCTCTCAGGAGCAATAACTGCTGAGGCATAGACTTTCATTGCATCACAATTGGCTACCTTACAGTCCATTACTAATTTGTCCATGAGACTCATTTCACATGCAGCTGAAGGTACCTCAAGGGTGGTGGGTTCAGGCATTTCTATTAGCAGGCATGCCTGGATGCACCAGTGTGATTTTGCAGATCCCTTCAAGTCCTCCTTCGTCAATGCACCTTTTGATGGTGTTCCTTGTTTGGCCTTAAAGACACTCTCCAGGTGGAAGCAAGATGGTAAGACCCTGTCTGCAGTAGGCATATGTTTTTTGACTCCTCAAAGAATCTTCTCTAGGAATCAAGGTGGTCAGAAAATGTGGTTCAGAAGTCCTAGGGTCCTTTCCATGATCCATGTGGAGATAGTTCCCCCAGGAGCAGAGGGGGGTGAACTCTAGTGGAAGATGCCACCCGCAGAACCAAAGGTCTAGAGATTCCTTCCCCAATGGACCCTATCAGCACTCCTAAAAAGACTTCCGACTGTCCACCTCATCCATCATCTATCCCTGCACCAGAGAGCCTGGCTAGCCATAACAGAAGATGCATTGTATTTTAAGGATTATTTCTACAGGTTATATAATTCCCTTTTCCTACCCCCCAACAATAAACAGAATTCCTGAAGTTCCACCCGGTCAGAAGAAAGTAGCAGTTTTAGAAATGAAAAAAGCTGCTAGAAAAAGAGAGTCATCTAAAATGTTCCTCCAAACCAGAGTGAATCTGTAACTTACTCAAGATTCTTTTAGTGTCAAAAGAAAATGGGACTGAAGACCAATTTTGGATCTCAGCAAACTGAACAAATCAGTTCAGTATACAAAGTTCTGGATGGTCACAGTTCAGTCCATTTTGCCTTTCCTACACAAGGACAACTGGATATGCTCAACAGATCTTCAGGATGTATACTGTCACATACAAATGAACAGATGACCCAGGAGATAGTTTTTCTTCTGGCTGGGAGCCAGTAATTGCCAAGTCATAGCATTAACCTTTGGCCTCACCACAGCCCTGAAGGTGTTCACCAAATGTCTGACATTAGTAGTAATAGCTTGCTTAAGACGACACAGATTCAGTGTGTTTTCTTACCTGGATGACTGTCTCATAACCGCTCCAACCAGGCATGTAACAGATTATGAACTTCAGTTGTGCTCTCACTTAGGCATTACAATCAGTGTCAACAAATCTTAACTAGAAATGACTCAAGTGCTAGAATGCAGAGGAGCCCTGTTCAACACTGTACCAGTGACAGACTCCCTTCCCTTGTCAAGGGTACAAATGATTTGATTAATTCCAGAAGTTAATTTAAAGTTCCTTGTTGTTAGCTCAAATGATTCTACAAGCTTTAGGATCAATGTCTGCTGCCATAATTGTGGTTCCATTGGCAAGGTACCATATAAGAATTCTTCAATGGACCCTGTCAACCCAGTGGTCCATCCTGTACCAGCCCTTGTCCTCCCATGTCAGAATAGCTCAGGCATGCAAAAGGTACCTCAGTTTGTGGATTTGCTCAGAACAGATTTTACAGGGCTTTCATACTTCCTCAGCCCACGGCTTTTGACCAGAGATGCATCCCAATCTGGGGGGGGCACTTCTTAGGAAAGACAGTCCAAGGTAACTGGTTCCCAGAAGAGGCCAACATGCATATCAATGTCCTAGAAAGGAGAACAGTTATCCTAGCATTGCAGGCCTTTCCAAGACTTTCTCCCTTCAGGAACTATTGCAGTTCAGATGGACAATATGTGAGTATTCTGGTACATCAACAAACAAGGAGGAACCAGCTTTTATCCCTTATTTCGAGAAGCTCAGAGTGTATCAGTGGGTGAATTCATCCAATTGATTTCTGATAGCAATTCAAATTCCAGGGAAATCCAATGTGATAGACAAGTTGAACAAGTCCTTCCTATTGCCTCACAAGTGATCTCTCAACAGGAAGTTTTGAGAAGATATTCTGTTAATGAGGCCACATGTGCTGCAGCCTCTGCATTTCCCCTTAATAAGTGCAGCAAGTTTAATGCCTTTAGTCCCCCACCTGGGGAGTCACTGAGAGATGCTCTCCAACGCGATTGTCCACCTGGTCTCCTCTATGCTTAACCCCCTCCCAACTCCTCTGATCCCCACATTTCTTCAGAAAGCCTCTCGATTGCAGAGCAACAGTAATCCTCATTGCCCCTTATTGGCCTTGTCAGATTTTGTTCCCCTTCCTTTGACCTCCTCTAGTTCATCCTCAGATCCTGGATCTAATTCCAGACCTACTGTCTCACCCAAAAGACAGGATTCATCTGGACATTTTTGGCCCAAAGTTGACCATGTTCTTTCTCCAATTCTATTAATAGCTAGACAACCCAGACTCTCCTCTCCTGTCCATCATATTCTTTTATCTTCCCATAAAATGTCCACTAGGAAAAGTAAATGGAAAAGATGTTTTTTGGGCACTACAGAAAAACGGACTCATTTTCAATGCCAGTACCCACAATTCTTGAATTTCTGGTTACTATTTTAAATGAAGGGGCCATTTCCTTAGCTGTTAAATTGCAATTAGCTGCTATTTCTAATTTTCATGTTGGAGTTGACACTTCTGTCTTAGCTTCATCACAACTCTGTAAGGCATTTATAAAAGGCAACTTTTTTTTACTGAAATCTCCCTTTAAAGATCCTGCTCCATAGTGGGATTTGAATTTAATGTTACAAGTCCTGACTCAATCACCATTTGAACTGGCTGCAAAATGTGAATTAAAGTTTTTACCCTGGAAAACAATACTTTTGGTTGCCATAACACCGGCTAAGTGAGTTTCAGACCTGCAAGCCTTATCTTCTAAACTCCTTATTTGATTTTTCATTTAAGCGTCTTTAAGAACCAATCTATCTTTCCTTCCTAAAGTGGTGTCAGGATCCAACATTAATTGACCTTCCAATCTTCTTCCCAAATTTCTACAACAAAGGGTAATACATTTTACATTTGTTGGACGCTCACAGACAACTACATTTCTATCTGCACAGAACTAACAAATTCAGAAAGTCAGATCAATTATAGGTATCCTTTTCAGAATCAAGTTTGGGAAATCGAGTTACCAAAATAACTTTAGCTACGTGGCTGATTGCCTTTACTTTGTCTACAGTAAATTGGGTTTATCCCTTCCAAACCTCTGACAGCTCATTCAAATAGAGCTATGGCAATCTCTTCAGTGTTTCTATTAGAGCTATGGCAATCTCTTCAGTGTTTCTATTAGAGCTATGGCAATCTCTTCAGTGTTTCTATTAGAGCTATGGCAATCTCTTCAGTGTTTCTATTAGAGCTATGGCAATCTCTTCAGTGTTTCTATTAGAGCTATGGCAATCTCTTCAGTGTTTCTATTAGAGCTATGGCAATCTCTTCAGTGTTTCTATTAGAGCTATGGCAATCTCTTCAGTGTTTCTATTAGAGCTATGGCAATCTCTTCAGTGTTTCTATTAGAGCTATGGCAATCTCTTCAGTGTTTCTATTAGAGCTATGGCAATCTCTTCAGTGTTTCTATTAGAGCTATGGCAATCTCTTCAGTGTTTCTATTAGAGCTATGGCAATCTCTTCAGTGTTTCTATTAGAGCTATGGCAATCTCTTCAGTGTTTCTATTAGAGCTATGGCAATCTCTTCAGTGTTTCCATCCAGATATTACATTGATGATTATCTCTGCTGCAGCCACTTAGGCAAAGCCTCATATTTTTACTACTCATTACAAAGTTCTGGTCTCTAGGGGAAGAGCAGCCTTTGGCTCAACAGTACTTGGAAATATCCTGAGCCCACTTGGAATTTGGGTAGCTGGGGACTCTGTCCTGCATGTTGAGGAGCAAATGAAAATGCACATCAGATTAAGAAGTTACGTACTCACCATACCATTCCATCTGTGTTGTCCATTTTCATTGTAATTACCCTCCCTCCAACCCCCATCCTTTGTTTATGACTTCTGGAAAAATGAGGATACTGGAGGAAAGTATAGTTGTGTAAAATCTTACCATAACCATAGATGTCCTTCTCTTCTATATGCTACGGTATCCATTACACGAGGGAGTCTACCTCCAGTTGACTCATATATCTGGTCATTTTACCAAAAATAAATGCTACTGCAAAGGTACTTGCGTCACCCTGCATCACTCAGCATACATCAGCCATAAACAGCTGTCAGCTATAAAGTGGTCGTCAGCACACACACCTACCTCAGAACTGAATGCCACTGGGCACCAGCCTGTAGGGAGTGAGTACCCAGGAGACAGGCAAGGGTCGGGGGAAGGGAGGGTGGGAAACTGTACTGCAGCATATAGAAGAGAAGGACATCTATGGTTATGGTAAGATTTTACACAACTATACTATGTCCTTCTATTCATGTGCTGCAGTATCCATTGCATGAGGGAGAGTGCAAAAGCTCATGCTACAGAAGGATTGAGAGGGGGAACAGAGACATTTTCCATAGAGCCACGCAGAACAGCCCTAGCAAATCTGTGCTGGACCTGGAAATTGCATCCAATTTGTAATGTTTGATGAAAGTGTGGACAAATGACCATGTAGCTGCCTCTAAAATGGCAGCTGTATCCAGACATTTAAAAAACTCCCCAGAAGAGGAAACAGGCCTAGTGGAGTGTGCCCTCACTGGGAAGGGAAGCCTTTTACCATTGGCTGTGTAGCAGAGGAAAATAGCTTTTGAGATCCATGTGGAAAGAGTTTGCTTGGAAACAGGGTTTCCCAGGGGTCTTAGGTGGTAGGAAACAAAAAAAATCCGTATCTGAATGGATCTGGTCTTAGCCAAGTAGTATCTGAGTTGTGTATGCACACCCAGGGAGTGAAGGATCCTTTCTCTGGAGGATTGTGTTGAAGGGAAGAAAGTAGGCAGATTGATTGCCTGATTTAGGGACATTGGGCATGAAGGATGGGTTAATATGCAGGCAAACCCTGTCCTTATAGAAGACTGAAGAGGGGGAGTCATGAGAGCTTTGCAGTTCAGAGACCTTTCTAGTTGAAGTAATAGCCACCAGAAGAGCAATTTTCCATGTGCAGTGTTGAAGAGTGGAGTCCTTAGCTGGTTCAAATGGAAGTAAGATAAGCTTTTCCAGCATGAAGTTAAGATCCCAAGGAGGAAGAATAGACTTTCTTGGAGGTTTAATGTGCAGGACTCCCTTCAGAAAAAGTTTAACTTCCAGCCTGGAAGCCAAAGGAGGGGTCAGAGGTAAACAAGCTGAGATGGCAGAAAGATGCACCTTGATGGAAGAACATGACAAGCCAGTGGTCCTTTATTTACACAAGTAGGACAGAACCACTGGAGGTTCTACAGACAGTGGTTAAAAGTCATGTTTTAGACACCAAACAGAAAATCTTTTCCACTTGGATAGACAGGATTTTCTGGTACTGTTTTTTTTGGCCTTTTGCAGAACCTGAAGGACGTCCTCAGTATAAAGGTGTCTAAAGAGAATCATTGCCCTATCACCCAGAGTGTAAAGTTCAGGGTGGATATCTGGAGGTGTATGAGAGTTCCCTTTTCTTGTATGAGTAGGTCCCATCCTGATGGGTAACTTGTGATTGCACCTGGCTAGATGTAGAAGGGGGAACCAGTGCTGCCTTGGCCAATAGGGGATCACCAACAAGATTTGAGGTTGTTCTCACTGAATTTTCAGCAGACCTTTTGGTAGAAGAGGAAAGGGTGTGAGGAGTGCATTAGCAAACATCCCCTTCCATGTGAAAGAAAGCATCCACCTTCCATGCCCCAGGAGTGTATATCCTGGTGCAGTAAGTTGGAAGTTGCCTGTTCATGGGGAGGAAAACAAGTATACTTGAGGTATACCGCACTGATAGACCAGGTCCAGGAACACATGGACCTGCTTAGTGAATTTGCCATCACATTCACGGCTGAGGGGATGTAGATGGCTAGGGAGGGACACCTGACTCTGTTGAGCCATCTCCCATGCCTGCAAAGCCAATCTGCATAGAATGTAGTACTTTTCCCACCATGCTTGTTCACGTACCACAGCACCGTTGTGTTGCCTGTGTACTACCTCAGCACTCCTGGAAGGATCTGAGCCTTGAAGATTTGTAGGGCAGACATCAAGACTCTCATTTCCTTGATGTTGACACGTTCCCTCTGTTGGGTGTGAGTCCATACATCTCTCACTCTCCCAGAGTTGCCCCCCAATGAGAGTCTGATGCATCTATGTATAGATCCTGGTTGGGGGCAGGAGGTTGGAGCAGGATGCCTGGATTTTTAGAAATCTGAGCAATCCACCACTCTACCTTCTTGGATAGGCAGGGTAAGAATGGGATCATAAACTTCAGAGGGTGTAGATATTGTTTCCAGACTGTCCTTATGAGTCATTGAAAGTTCCTCATGTGCAGTCTTGCTAATGGTACTATGGGAATAGTGGAAGCCATGAACCCCAATAACCTTAGAAGTTCCCTGGCGGACAGGGCTTGGAGAGGAAGAATTTCCTGGAAATAGGAAGTGAGGATTTGAATCTTGCCTGGGGGTAGACAGGCCATCATCTGCACTGTGAGAACATTGCATCCTAGGAATACATGGTCCTGGGAAGGGGTCAGACAGGATTTTTGAAGGTTTATGGTAAACCCTAGCCCTTTCAGCAGGGGGTTTGCATAGTCCAGGTGCTGTTGGGCCAACTGTGGGGACAATGCCTGGATGAGGATATTGTCCAAGTAAGGGAAGAGTTGGATCCCATGTGTTCTGGCAAAAGCAATGACTGGGGCTAAACAATTTGTGAACACAGTTGGAGCCTTAGAGAGACCAAATTGCAAAACACAGAACTGAAAATGGAAATAACACACTGAGAAATTAAGGGATTTCCTGAAAAGTGGATGGGTTGGAATGTGCAGGTAGGCATCCTTTACATCTAAGGACACCATGTAGGCCTGTGGGAGAATCTGAGGAAGGAGAGTAGGAAGAGTCAGCATCTGGAAGGAGGGGACCTAGAGAAAGGTATTCGGATGGGATAGATCCAAGATAGGAAAGTTTACTAATGAAGCCAATACTGGAATTGAGAAAGGAGATTCTGCTGATAGGAGTGACTGTAATTAAGGGGGCAGAGAATAGGAAACAGTGGGTTCTGGAATTTACAAGAGAAATATGGCAAAGGAACCAAGGTATTGGGAAAGATTAGTTATGTAAGAACTTTCCATAACCATAATGATAAATGTCCTTCTCCTCTCTGTTGCAGTATTCTTTACATGAGGAAGTTGCCTGCCCAGGTGACCCAACATCAGCCAGTATATCAAAGTCTCTTACTACTGTGTGGTGCACAGAACTACTTACATAGGCTGCTATCAGACATAGGCTATAAAAGTGACATATGCACACACCATCCTCAGAACTGAAGCCCAAGGAGGACAGACAGTCCAAGGGCTTGGGGGTTGGGAGGGTGGCCTGATGGTTGAGGTTTTTGCCTTACAAACACAAGGTGCAGGGCTTGAGTCTCACAAGGGGTACATTGTCCTTGAACAGTGTGTGGGCCTACAGCTGCTCCCCAACCTGTACCCAAAGCATCTGAGTACAGGTTCTGAGTTGGAGGCAATGGGTGAATGGGGAATCCTGGATGTATGGACACTTGCTGTATCCACCACTGGAGCTCCTTCTTGAGGCAAGGTAGTAGTGGGATAGGAAATTCCAGTGGGTAGGCATGTTGTGCCCACATAGATTTTAGGAACCACTAAATGATGGTGGAGGCCATCAGTCCTATGATTCTGATAAATTGTCCTGCTGACAGCCAGTTTAAGGAAAGGGTCTTTACGAAGGTTTGACAGACCTTCTGAGCCTTTTGGGGTGGGAGAGACACTATCATTTTATCCATTTGGACTCTGCACCCCAGATTTATAATCTTAAGATGGGAAGAGGGTAGATTTGTTTAAATTCATTGTGAATCCTTGGCGTTGCAGGATGGCAGTGGCTGAGTGGATGTTGGTCACTAGTTCCTCCGGGGTGTTGGCCTGGAACAGGTCGTCCAGGTGAAAAAAGATCTGCATGCCTTGGAGTCTGCAGAAAGTGACTACTGGAGCTAAATATTTTGTGAAAACTCTTAGGGGTGTAGAAAGACACAAAAGCAAGACAGAGAATTGAAAGTGCCAGAATACCACAGAGAAACTTAGAAATTTCCTGAATTTGGAATGAATGGGAATATGTTGGTAGGCATCTTTGTCTGTAGATGCCAAGAAGGCATGTGGGAGGATCAGAGGAAACAGAGTCTGAAGAGATAGCATTTTGAAGGAAGGTATCTTTAGAAAGGTGTTGGGGTAAGAAAGGTCTAGGATGGGTCTCAATGGTCCTTCTTTTCTGGGAACCAGAAACATGCGAGAATAGAACCCTGTTCCTTTTTGGGGGGTGGGCACTGGTTGTATTGTACCCTGTTTTAACAAGTTTTCCAATACCTGATAGAAAAGAGGTATCCAAACTGCTGGAGGCTGTGGGATACCCCCAAAGGAAGGCACAATGTGCCAAACCACAAAGTATCTGTGTTTGATGCTTAAGACCCAGGCATCTCAAGTTATGGATTCCCAGGTGGGAAGAGAGGGATAGGCTTAGGGAGAGGGGGGTATTGCAGGGTAGTCCTGAGGAGTCAGGAGGAACAGCCTGTTCCATCAGGAAAGGACTGCTTGGCCACACGAGAAGCAGCTGAAGATTTTGAGAAGTGATGCAATTTCTTGCTCCCCTTGGTGGGCTTGGATTGGGAGTCTGAGATTGGTTGCAGACATAAACCTGTTTCCCAAGATAGTTCCTGTGGAATTTAAGGACTGGAGAGACCAGAATGTTTGAGGTCTTTTAATTTCTTATTCTTTTCCTGCAGGGACTTAAACAGTTCAGCAGATGGTTTGCCAAATAAGGCTGAGTTGTCAAGGGGAGCATCCATGAGCTTTGCCTTAATGTCCTCAGGAAAGGGTTGAAGCCTCAACCAGTCAAACCTTCTTAATGCCAAGGAAAAAGCTGCAGCTTTGGAGGTAGCCTCAACTACATCATAGCTGCATTTGATAGCGTTGGGCCACTTGAGAGGATGCAGAGTTAAGGGAAGATGCCAAGGCTTTATTCTCTGAATCTGGCATGTTAGATACTATTTTGGATAATTGGGCCATGAGTTCCATGGAATACTTAGTCAAGTGGGTTTGGTAATTCAAAGCCCTGAAGGCTTAAAAGTTGCTGAGGTGTAGATTTTTTGTCCAACCTCTTGAGCTGTCTACTATCCTTGTCACAGAGAGGAGTAGAGAAGTGGAAGGAAGGGATCTCGAGGCTTTATCAGAGGCTACAGAGATAACAGAGGGATCTACAGTCCTGAGGCACTTTATATCTATCCAGCTTCTTAGGGATCAGAAGCCGAGAATCAGGGTGTAGGGACGTGAAGGCAAAGGCATCCAAGAAAGGCAGGGATAACTGGAGGGATAGCTGAAGATCTAGGGGTCTCCACCTGGAGGAGGTCATAGTACCTGTTATGCACCTCCAGCATCTGAGAGCTGTCCCATTTAAAACTGTCATTTTTTAAAGGGTTTCACCAAATGTAATATCCTCCAAAGGGGAATTTGTCCCATTGAAGTCCTCCTCTGGGGAAGCATAATCCAAAGGGAAAGGAATTTGAGAGGAGTCAGCTAAAAAATCACTGTTCTCATTAGAGGAAAAATCTTCCCCTGAAGTAGCTTGTGGTCTGATCCTTTTTTTTTGGGTGGGGGGTTAGGCCAAGAGAGAGGGGGAGGGGGCCCAGAGGTAGACCTCAAGGCCATGAAGGCCTTGAACCGGCCCTGGGCAAAATTTTGCCACTCTTTCTGAGGGTTTAGAGGAGGAATGCTTGGTTCTTCTGATTTTTCAAAGCAGGAGTGTCCATCTGATGTAAAGTGAGAGGAGCAGACATAGGCCTACACTAAATCTGAGTCAACATTTCCCTCACTACAATGAGTGATTCCTCTAGTGCCTTCCAACATGAGCCTTGGTTCCCCCTGGACATCGGGACCCAATGTTTTCGAGGCTTCTCTGGATGTGCTGGCATCTGGTTCTAAGGTGGCCTGTAGAACTGGCTTGGCCTGAGGATCCTGAACCAAAATGGAGTGTGTCTCTGGGCTATCATGAACCTTAGGTGAGACATCCAGAGAGAGAGGCACTACTTAATTTTGGGCCTAGATCTTTTGGCATTCTGCTTGGCAGGCTCTGTTTTTGGGTCTGAGGAACCCTCCATCGCACTTTTAGCTAAAATTTTCAGTCACTGGTTCCCTAAGTAAATAGCAAGGAGCAAAAGTCTGGTACAAAAGGTCTTAGGCACGAATGACTGACAAATTGAACATTTATGGTTGTGGTGGGGGCTGAGACAAAAAAAAGGACTGGGAGTGGCTGTCCTTGTGTGTAATCTGCCTTCCACAATCACACTTCCCCTTCTTGGATGACTAACACTTAACCAAGAAATAACAGTAGCAAAAGACAAAAAAGGTTCCCCAACAGGGCATTTATCTTTAATGAAGAAAAGAGACTCCGGCAGCAAAGCAACATCCTGAATTGGCGATCTGATTGGGGGCAAAGAAGTTCTGAGGATGTTGTGAATGTACATCGCTTTTATGGCCTACGTCAGATGTTCCACTCAAAACAAAGTAGTAAAAGACCTTCATATACTGGCAGATGTCGGGTCGCCTGCGCACGCAACTCCCTCATGTAAAGAGTACTGCAACAGATGAATAGAAGAATATCAAATAGAGATTGTCTTCCCTATGACAGTTTGATAGAGTGCAGGCAAAAGATAGGGGAATCGAACCACACTGGTTTAGTTTAATCTAGAACAGAAGCTGCTCTTAAAAAAAGAAGGAAAATTTGTAGAGTACAACACACTGACTAATTATAGGAATCAAGCAGAGGTTGTCATAAAAGATTGGGAGGTGAAATTAAACAATCGGAGGATATATGTATGGCTCCAAAATATAACAAGTCTAAATTTAGGATTTTTGCCCGAATTGCTTGCCTAGGTACTGTTATACCTCAAGCAGATAAAATTTCCCCCTCTGTTAGGTGGCAGATGTTAGAGGTGTAATGGGGGAAGGAGATACCTAAGAGCATCCTTAATTCCCTACGGACTCCTCCATCAGGAATACGGGGCAAGCCAAGGACTGTAACTAAGGAATTTTTTTTTTGAGCTGGTATGCAGCTTCTGAATTCCTAGATATAGTAAGGCACCATTAAATTTAATACTGGTGGTTGCCAAAAAACAATTACTAGAAAACAGAAATCAAAGCCTACACCAGCTGTACATATAATGAATATTTTAACACTGACATAACAGGAAAAGTGAGATCTTCAGGAAAGTGTAGGAGAAAATTCCACAGGAGAAAAATGGAAAATGTGCAACAACACATGTAGAAAAATGTTCTGGAGGAATGAGGTTTAAGATTTATATGGTACAGACTGTGTGACATACGTTATACATTTGTAAATGTAAACTTAATATAGTTTGATTACTTTCATATAAACAGTTTACCTTAGTCACAAGTGATAGTTCAATAAAAAAGGTGGTTCTGAGAACAGAACCCTCCACACACCAATGCCAAAAGAGTATGTGTGTGGAATGTTAAGGATTCTTCAGAGTCTGACTCAGAAATGATAGAATTCCTGTCAGGGTTACAGAGCCTTAAAGGCATGATACAGCCCCTTTAAAGTCCTGCTATTCTCTGTGAGGAGCCCTGGCTACAGTAGCTACATTTTTTTAAGTCAATTCTGCCTTGACTAATCTAGAAGGTTCAGTGCCCTGCATGGATTCAGTGAGGGTACCAGAAATCCCCCTAAACCCTTCAGATATGTGGTTTGCCCTCTACATCTGTACCAGACATATGCACAGCCTCAGTGGATGTATGAGCAGGGAGCTCGATATTAGCCTTCATTTGGGTCACAGCAGAGGAGCTGGTGTCAGCACCAGACAGCCCTAGTGTTCTTCATCCAACCAGAGGAGGCTGGACAGCTGCAGATTTTTATTTTTTAAGAGGCAGCTGAACTTCAGGGTGGGTGGATTTGGCCATGGTACAATGGACCAGCAACTTAAGATGTTGGTTTACCAGATAACTAGAAAGGGAAGACAAGCTGCTGCAGATCGTCTTGGTGACAAATGCCTGAGATACCAGAGTATGGCTGAGTAGCACCCAAACAAAAGGCACTACTCCTGCCTATGAGGAAACTGCCTCCCACACTCTCTCTCTTCCTGGATGACATGAACACAAACTACTAGGAGGAAAGAGAGAAAGGAACTACAATGGGGCATTTATCAGTATCATGAAAGATAGATTAACCAGCTCAGTAAATAGAGTACAGACTGAATTTGGTAGCAGTGCTCAGACTAGCAAAAACATTATGAGGAATAGGTGTCCATATGTACATGAAAGGTTAAGGTACATATGTAACATATATCTGATGTATGACAACAGGAAGGTGTAAAGGCTTTGGTATGCTGGCCAGACATCAGGCTAGCTCATGGACATCACTAGATCCATGTTGTCTTTCTCCATCCCTCTCAGCCTGTGGGTTAGCAGATATTACCTGATCAGAGGCCAGCACTCCTAGTGGACCCTGCACACCTAGTTGAGGACTGCCTACCCAGCCTGCCTATGCAAAGGTTTTTCTACTTCTTGGATCCTAGGGAGAACCTATCCCAATGACGAGGTTTCAGGAGAAATCCTGATTCAGAATAATGGCCAAAAAAGGGCAACTAGAGTCGATGTGACTCTATTGCTGCAGTTAGGAAAGGGCTTTGGATATCAAGGTGGGGAGACCTAAGCAGCTCCAAAACTAGAGCCAGTAAATGTGATCAGTACTAATGTAAGACACCAGATCCATAATCTGAGACAAGAAGACAGAGGGCCTTGAGAGTGTTTGGCTCAGACTCAGGACGAAGAATTAAGGCTTCTATATGCCTTGTCCTCTTGCTCTCTTTCCCATACTTTTCTTCTACCAGTTTCTTTGGAGAAAGCAAAGACTGAGGGAACCACTACAGAAAAGGCAGGGAGCACCCCTTTCATTATTAGCGTGGCACTATGGTCAGCAAAGCTCTGGCTCCAAACTAAGCACAGGTGGGCCACACCCATACAAAAAATATTGGGTTATCTTGAGGGGCAGTTTATGGTTGCACCTCAGACACTATATTTATAGGGACAGACTGTTACAGGTGTCCCTATTGCTGGACCCTTGCCCTCCCCCTTATGTGTGGTTTTGTCTGGATCCATTGTAATTTTATGAAAGTACAAATAATTAACTGGACTGGTATTCCACAAAAGCCACAGCTTGAAGTTATAGGAAGGAGTAGTGGAAGCTAGGTTAAGAAGGGAGGTGATGATTAGTGATCAGCAGTATGGTTTCATGCTGGGAAAGAGCACTACAGATGCGATGTTTGCTCTGAGAGTGTTGATGGAGAAATATAGAGAGGTCAAAAGGAGTTGCATTGTGTCTTTGTCGACTTGGAGAAAGCATATGATAGGGTGCCTAGAGAGGAGTTGTGGTATTGTTTGAGGAAGTCAGGAGTGGCAGAGAAGTATATAAGAGTGGTACAGGATATGTACAAGGGTAGTGTGACAGTGGTGAAGTCTGCAGTGGGAGTGACAGATGCGTTTAAGGTGGAGGTGGGATTACATCAAGGATCAGCTCTGAGCCCTTTCATATTTGCAATGGTGATGGACGGGTTGACAGATGAGATCAGACAGGAGGCCCCATGGACTATGATGTTTGCAGATGACATTGTGATCTGTAGTGAGAGTAGGGACCAGGTTGAGAAGACCCTGAAGAGGTGGAGATATACTCTAGAGAGGAGAGGAATGAAGGTCAGCAGGACTAAGACAGAATATGTATGTGTGAATGTGAGGGAGGATAGAGGAATGGTGAGAATGCAGCGTGTAGACTTGGTGAAGGTGGATGAGTTTAAGTACTTGGGATCAACAGTTCAGAGTAATGGTGAGTGTGGAAGAGAGGTGAAGAAGAGTATACAGGCAGGGTGGAATGGGTGGAGAAGAGTGTCAGGAGTGATTTGTGACAGACTGGTACCAGTAAGAGTGAAAGGGAAGGGCTACAAGAGTGTAGTGAGACCAGCTATGTTGCATGGGTTGGAGACGGTTGCATTGACAAAAAGGCAGGAGTCAAAGCTGGAAGTGGCAGAGTTAAAGATGTTAAGATTTGCACTGGTTGTGACAAGGATGGACAAGATTAGGAATCAGTATATTAGAGGGTCAGCTTAGGTTGGACGGTTTGGAGACAAAGTCAGAGAGGTGAGATTGCATTGGTTTGGACATGTGCTGAGGAGGGATGCTGGGTATATTGGGAAAAGGATGCCAAGCATGGAGCTGCCAGGTAAGAGGAAAAGAGGAAGGCAGAAGATAAGGTTTATGCTTGTGGTGAGAGAGGACATGCAGGTGGTTGGTGTGACAGAGCATTATGCAGAGAACAGGAAGAAATGGAAACAAATGATCCACTGTGGTGACCCCTAACGGGAACAGTCGAAAGAGAAGAAGACTGGTATTCCACAAAAGGAATTGTTAATTGAAAGGGCACATCATATGTATGTTCCTGACCTGGCTATGAGAAAACAACTTAGACCTTTAATAGTAAAAATGCATTCTATCAGCAGAAGGAGTTGATTCTGACAAACCTGTGGAAGAAGGACAAAGTACTAAAAGTGGGAGACAGCAGTGTGTTTGTGGAGAATGACTACTTGTTGCATACCAGGCAGAAGAGGAATACATTTATTCCATTATACAGGGAATCTCGAGAACCAAGCATGAGCCTTTTCCCTGGGGGGGGACAAAAACATTTTTGATGAACTACATACTAAGGACAAAATACAAGTTTGTCCACCAAAAGGTGAGCTGTGAAACAGAAAAAGATTCTGGTTCTTCTTGTTCTGGTAATAAAGACCACAGAGAGACTATGCCAGTGAAACCTTTCCCAGTGTTTCAATGAAAAATCCTTGAACGTTTCCCAGGGGAAAAAAAACTGCTGTTCCAAGAAACACACACACAACACTAGCACACCAAAAAAAACAGCAATCCACACACATACACTTAAAATCCTACATCTAACCCTACAATAAATGGTACATACATTACTATCGATCCACTTACCTTAACCCAAACCCTAACCCTAAGATCCGTCACTATCGCACACTCACCTGACCCGCACCCTAACTCTAACTCACCTATCCCACCCTAACCCTAAAGTCTGTCACTATCGCACACCCACCTCACCTGTGCCCTAACCCTAACTCACTTAACCCATGCCCTAACCCTAACGTCCACACAATCGCATACTTACCTGAACCTGATTCGTAACTCTCCACCACAGTGCTGAAAATCATGAAGCCACAGAAACGGCCCACCGAATTCTTTCCCTGGGAAAGAATTCGGTGTTCCACGGCTTAGCGATAGTCAGTTTTTGAACTTCACAGTTCAAAGATATGGTGTTCCAACTGCTGAAGTTTCGACAAACTGATAGGAACCCCTTAAATATACCAACTCTGAGACCACACTTCAGTGCAAAAAAGGGAAATTTTCCCATTCTGAGCATATGGAGCCATTGCCTTTCACCTTCAAACGTTCGATCATATGGTGTCGATCATATGACATTTGAGTTTTGAAACGTTCGACAATTTAATAGGGGCACACACACACCTAGAAATGGCTGGCACAGATTTACCTGCTGTGCCCCCTTTTGCCCAGAGTATAAGGCAGTTATCACTGCCACCAGATATTCCACAATCAGCTACTCTAAGGCCCTAAGGGTGTCCAATTTTACTGTGTAATATTGATAATAGTACAAATGGTAGTAGTTGACCAAGACAGCTAAGCCTTCTGGAGTGGTCCACACAGTGTCACCAAATAAATATAAGCACTCTCAAAGGTTAAGTACTTTCTAAAAAGGACTAGCCGCAATGAAAAGTTTAAATATATTTAATAATAATAAAAGAGCAAGAAAATTCTAAATACATATTTACAGTAAACTGCAGAATTCAAATCACAGGAAATATTGAAAATAACATTGATGGACAGACTCATACATATAAAAAAAATCTCTAAACTAAGCTTCACTGTATTCCTGACTGAATCTAGGAGAATTTCTATTCCCTAATAACTTACTTGATAGAGCAAAGCACAATGAAATTCATGAGCAGTCTTTCTAGTCAGGTTCCCCAAAACAAAATACTCAAAACTCATAGATTACTCCCTGTAAAATATAATATCCAAGATGGCTTGCAGAATGACCTGATCTGGTCACCTGACTCTGGGTTCTCACAGTACCCCAACCCTTTGAAACTGAAATAGGAATTTACCATAGATGGCTACAATGCACATCCAAATGTTTATGGCAGTTCCTGGGGCTTCTCCTCTTTTTATTGAGCTAATGAACAAAGGTTTCTTCCAGACCCACTGTCTCCAGTCCTATTCAGCACTGTGGATTGATGTTTAATGGTATAAAAGCTCATTTACATTTCCCTTATTTTTCTTAAAGTAAGCTAGCTGGTTAACCTCTGCTGTCCCAGTATCCTCTATTAAAACACATGCATTCAATTCAGTTACAATAATACATGTACATTTCTATTCATTCCAGCAGGGTGCACTGTTGATACATTGTAACACAAGCAAATCTCAAAAATACATTTTCAGCACAAGTATGTGAACAAATCAGTTTGATATACAAATGGCATAATTATTTACACAATTCAAGCTAGCTGTGCTGGCACAAATCATACATCCACTGCCCTACTTCTCCTGGCATGGCTGGCAGTACCTCCTATTATCACAGCCTATGTCATACATGATAATTTAATAAAAATGTTTCTTGTTTTAAAAAAAAAATGGCTGTAAATATAAAATAGATAAAGGGGAAAGAGGACACCCCCTGCCTGGTTCCTCTGTTCAGATACAACTTGTCAGAAAGAAATCCTCCCATTTTAATTTTAATCTCCCATCCCTCCTATATCTTCCTAATTAACCTTATTATTGTATTAGGGGAATGCAAATGCTTCCATTGCTCTACTCATAAAATCTCAGCTTATTTTGTTGAATCCTTTCTCTGCATCAATACCGACCAACAATAGTGGCATGTTTTTTTCGATTTGCTTTCCTCTGGATCATCATTTTTCTATTAATGTCAAATTTTTGCCTCTCCTCCACAAAATCACATTGTTCCATATCTATCAATTTTGGCAGCATGTTTGACATTCTTTAGCTATTATAGGTATACACTTTATAATCATGGTTTAAAACTAAAATGGGCCTATATGAAGTCAAGTTTGATGGGTCTTTACCATCTTTGGGTATTACAGTCATCACCATTTTTTTTCTTAGATATTGGTGCTTCCCCTCCTTTTAATTACTGTTAAATAAAACCTTCCAGATCTTTATCACTATCATCCCTCCAAACTCCAAAGCACCATCTATTCCTGGATACTTTCCTGCAGATTGTTTGTACATCAGGGTTTTTATCTCATCTCCTGCTATCTTAACTATTAATTGTTGAGCCTCATTTACCTCTTACCTTGGCATACTTAAAACTTACATAAATATTTTCATTTGTACTCTTTCTTGATTTCCACATTTCATTTTATACAAATTTTCATAAAACTTCTGAAATATGCCTAACACCTGTACAGGACCTCTGGTTATTTATTTACTTACTTACATATTTATTTTTGTTCTTGCTATAGGCTCCCCAAATTTGGCAGCATGTTTATTTTTTGTTGTTCCTAGTATTGAACTTTCAGGACTCAGCAGCCCTCTTTCTGCTCGTAGGAAAGCTGTAAAGGGCTTCATGCCCACACTTGTTTTTATTCATCTCAGCTCAAGTTGCCTGACAGTTTGGACACATGGAAGGTGGTCTGAAGTTTTGGAAGCTGACCATCTGTTATATCCTTGGCAGGATAAATCCCATATAGCTATGGCTACTGCAGCAGTGATCATTTGAACATCGACTGTGATAATAAGTTCAATTTACACAACTGACCTTTCCTCATTCTTTCAAATTTTTGGATTCTCAATCCAGACTTGATGAAACAGCTATAGCTTTAGGTAATCCAGCTGCTGCTGAGCATTTTGTTAATTCTAGCCCTTTTTCATCTATACAAGATTGTGAAATAATTGAAACGTAGGAAAAAGTGTACGCTTCTGTAACTTTACTTTTTAGAATTTTGAATTGTTGGGCTCATATGTTAAAGTTTATTCTGACTTAATTGTGAAAGTGTGTGGGATGTTTTATCTGCTGTTCCATCTTTTGAGGAAAAAAATCTGCTTTAATTTAGTTTATTCAATTTCTCAGGTCACTACATTGTATAAAGTATGTATATGACTGTGTAGATACTACATGCACTGCTGTTGCCAGTGGTATTATGGTTAAGAGGTTTCCCTGGCTGTGTTCTAAGAACCTCTCAGAAAATGTAAAAAAGAAATGACATTTTAAATTCTCTGTTGGATAGAGTTTTATTTTTGGACCTTGTTTTGCAGAGGTTATCAAACATGTGATGAGAGGGGTAAGTTGATACAAGAGAGTTTCTCAGATTTATCAGCCCTTCTTCAAAGTTTCCAAGGGATTTTCTGCTACTGCATCGCATCCAGTTTTGCTACTAAACAAAATAAACAGTATCAGGAAAATATTTTGGTAGAGAGGTTCCAAAAATAAAGCAGGAACCTCCAGAAAAAAAAAAAAAAACAAACAAAAAAAAAAAAACAGATAACTCAATTTTGTATTAGAGAAGCTAACACTTGCTCCACTTGAACCAGCTAATCTGACTGAGTTGAGGTCCTTAACATGGAAAACAGTTTTACTGGTTGCTCTGAGCTCTGCAAGAAGAGTACCTAGTTTGCAAGCTCATATGGTAGGATAACTCTGTTTCATTTTCCACAGAGACAGGATTTGTTTGAGAACTAATCCTGCTTTTATGCCTAAAGTAGTATTCAAACTTACTGTAAGCCAATCTATCCATCCCCCTGTGCTCATTCCTGAAACCAAAAATGAGTGAGAAATGATACTTCTGCAGACAACATGGATACTATCTTGACAGAATAAAATCTTTCAGAGCATCGATTAGTTGTTCATTTCTTCTGAAGGTGAGAAGAATGGACAGCCTGAGTCAAAGCAGACTATTTCTAAATGATTGACTCAGGCTATTACCTTTTGTCATTTCCACCATAACAAAACTACCCCAGACAGGGTCAAGGCACACTTGACTAGGGCCCTGGTTTTATCTATGGCTTTTTAGAAAGAGTTGAATTCTAGAAGTATCTAGAAGTCGCAACTTGGTCCTCTGTACATACTTTTGCAAAATACTACAAAAGCTAGATTCCTTCTCCAGGTGTAGGTCAGGCTTTGCTAGGACCATTCTGCAGTGGCTCATTGACCCTTCCCCTTCCACCTCTGAGTTGTTCTAAGCTATGGTCATCCACCAATATAGCTTAGGCTACTGCAGCAGTGATCAGTATGAAGAACAGACTTGTCAGGTGTTTGTCCCTAAGGCACTCTGCAGTCCTATGTTGTCACTTTCCATTTATTTGGATAACTCATGGTTGAAGCTTTTGGTTCAGGGTACCATGGCCGAATCCACCTGACTCAATGGTCAGCTGCCACTTTAGAAGAAAGCCAAAAAGATGCTACTGACCCTGTTGCTGTCCAGCCTCCACAGAATGTCTCCACTGGGTTGGATGAAGAATCTGAGGGCCAACATCAGCTCCTTCTGCCACAACCCAGTTGGAAGCCGACACAAAGCTGTCTACCAGCATATTCATTGAGGCTGTAGCTATGTCTGGTGCAAATGTGGAGGGTAAAACATGGCTGATTATATCGGAGAGGCCTAAGAGGGTGCCTAACACCTTCTTTGAATCTCTGCAGGGTATGAATCTTCTAGATTTGTTTTAAGATGATGTTCCTGTAAAAAAGAAACAGAAGACTAAGCATGTGGCCCCTGTGGCTAAGGATCCACACAAAGAATAGCAGGATTTTACTCAAGGGCTTTTGAATGCTGTTATGGCTCTAAAGCCACCACAAGGATTATTTGTTCCTGTTTCTGTTCCCTGGTCTTCCTCTTCTTCCAAATGCCCTGTTGAGTCTGATTTATCTGATAAAGAGTTAGACTCTGGTGAGGAGTCATTGGCTTACTCCTCTCAAATCCATTGTCTTCTTGCCCTAGGATCTGAAGAAGAGGATTCACTTCTCCTGACCCCCCCTCCCCATGGAAGAGTTGTTCTTTGGAGATACAGTGGTTCGTATGATAGAACTTTTTAAGTAAGACTGTCCCCAGGTTTCTGACATTCAAGAGGTAGTATGAACTTTTGAAAATAGATTCTAATCAGCCTTCCACAGTTAGTGCTGGATGCCCTTTTTGGATACTTTCATTGCAGTTTCTCATGCCCCTGATTCTCAACCTCTTGCCCCCTGAGTAGCCAGAAAGGTTCTGTAAAGTTCCTGAGGCTCAGAAGTTTTTGTTTAAAAGCCCTTCCTTTGATCCTGCTGTTATTTCTGTGGCCACTGATAAACCATCCAAGTTGCTGTCCTCATCTAAGCTTTTACTTTCTGTTAAGGACAGCTGTGCCATGGACAGGTATGGCACAAAAGTATGTAACTCTACCTTAGCTTTCTGGGCTATTAATTACCAGATTCGTATAACTAGGTATGTCATAGCTCTTCTCTCTAAACCTGAAGGCATTTTTGGCTGATATGCCTGACATGGAGGGTAAGTCTTCTGCCATTTTCCTTTTGAGATCTGCGTCTCAGGTGGCTCATTATTCTGTTAAATACAGTTATGATGCTGTTAATGCCTCCTCTAGTACAGCTGCTTATGTAATGAGGAGGTATTCTTGGTTGCGCCTCTAGGCTCTCCCTGAAGACATCAAGACCAAATTATTAGACTCCCCAAAGACAACCAGAATCTCTGGCACTGCTGTTGCTGCTGATTTATTTAAGACCCTTTAGGATAAAGGATAAGTTATGCTGGATTTGAAACAAATCTTTGTCTCTTTGTTCCTTGGTTTCAGAGAAATGTTCCCTCTAAGCCTTCTTTTGTTTGTAGACAGCCGAATCAGCCTTCTATGGGATAGAGGGCTGCTAGGAGAGTTTTTTTCAGACAAGTCTTCTCAGGATTATAAGGGTCAACAGCCTCTATTCTCTGACAGATCTTCTATTTGACATTTGGCCAAATTCCCCTGTCCCTCAGATTGACTCTTTCTTTTACTGTTTAGCAACAGATAATCACGGACACTTGGGTACTTTTAATTATCTAAAATTGTTGTTTTATGGTCTGGAAGTCTCTTCCTCCATTCTCAGGCCTTCCTTAGCCTCCTCCTTGTCAGCTCCCACATTTTACTTTAGTTCTTCAGGATCTAATGGTACAGAGAACCACCCAGCCTGTCCCCTTGTCTCAACAGGGAACAGATTTTTATTCCAGGACGTTTCTGGTTCCCAAGAAACAGGGGTTGTGGAGGCCCATTCTAGACCTGTCCTTTCTCAACACTTTTCTCAAGGATCCCTCTTTCAGGATATTGTCTCTTCATACAATTTTTCCGGGTCTATATTATGTGATCAAAGAATCTCTTCTTCAACACATAATAATCGACAGGTATACAGCAAACAGCCACATCCTCGAATTCTTTCCTTGGGAAAAAAATTCACGTGGCCGTAAAATAAAAAACAAACTTTAAAACACTAATTAAGTGGAGGGATTTGCTCCCCACCCCCCTAACTAAATATACCAACTCTGAGATTGCTCTACATTGAAAAAAAATGCCAATTCCCTATAAAGGCCAACTGAATTTTTTCCTCGGGGAAAAAATTCAAGGACGTGGCCATTTGCGGTTTACAGCTTTCACTGTATATGTGTCGATCATTATGTGTTCAATGAAGAAATTCTTCGATCACATAATATCGACCTAATTTTTCCTCTGTTGCTGCTTCAAACTTTTCTGGCATCCCTGGGTTTGAAGGATGCTTACCTCCACACTGCTATTCATCCTGTCTTGAGAAAGTTTTTACATTTCTCTGTTCCTTACTCTCATTATTAGTTCTCTACTTTGCCTTTTGGTCTTTCTACAGCTCCAAAGATCTTTACCAAATGTCTGGCCCTTGTGGTAGCCTTCTGCAGATTGGGAATTAAAATTTTCCCATACTTGGATGACCTTTTCATTCAAGCCCTCTCTCAACAGCCCCTGTTTCAGGATCTACATTTCACTATGCTTCTTCTATGCAGTGTGGGGGTTCACCCTCAGTCTCAAAAAGTATGTGTTGATTCCTTGCCAGGGCCAACTGTTCCTGGATTGCAGGATTCCAGCCATTCCAATGTTGGTTTGCTCCTGCCTCCCAAGGTCCACTCTTTGACTGCTTATTTCCAGTCCCTTTTACCTCTTCCAGTCCTTTCTGCAAGGGAATTTTTCTGAGCTCTAGGATACATGGTATCTACCATTACCATAGTTCCCTTTGCAAAACTCCACTTGAGGAAGTTTCAGTGGTATCTCAAGACTGTTTGGCTCCAACACTGCCATTCTCTTGTGTATCTAGTTCCTCTCTTACCTTGTCTCAAGCTCAAGCTCTGCTGGCACATTCACGAGATTTCCCTCAATCTAAATCTGCCTTTTCAGGTCTCTACAGAGGAACTGTACATGAAGGCTTCCGGTCAAGGTTGGGGAGCCTCCTACAACAGCCTCAAAGTCTAATGTCTTTGGTCACATCAACAACTGGTAGACCGTTATCGTCAAGGAGATGAGGCCTTTCACTCCATTTGGGTTCCAGATTCTCTAATGTTTTTTACAGATAGTACCATAGATGTGTAGTACATCAACAAACAAGAGGGCACAAAATCTTACTTTCTTTGCAGGCTGTCTGTTCAGGCTTGGGATTTTGCAGTCTGCTGTCATTTTGTTCATCAGGAGGTCTACATTCCCTCAGAGCACAATCTTGTGGTGGACTCTTTGAGCAGGTCCAGGTCAAAACCTCATGAATGGATGCTTCACGGAGAGGTGCTTCATCTGTTTTGTTTTTCACAAAGATAGGGTGTCTCTTTATACCAATCCTTCTTTTATGCCCAAGGTGGTTAATGATCTGTCCTTGAGTTAGTCCATTCATGTCCCTTCTCTTTCCCTTCTGCACAGAATTCTAGTGAGTGGGTTCTTCACACCTTGGATTTATATATACAGCTCAGATATTACCTAGACAAGACAAAACGTGTCAGGAAATCTAAGCAGCTTTTTGTTTCCTTTTATGCCAGAAAATTTGTTTTGGTGGTGTGTAAGCAAACCATCTCCTCCTGGATTTCTTAGGCCATTTATTTTTTGCTATTCTTTTCATGGAAAGCAGTTTTTGTCTTCTGTTCGTGCTCATTCTAATAGGGGAGTGGCCTCTTCTAGTGCTTTTTTCAAGGGTCTGGATACTAAATCCACCTTGGAAGCTGCTTCTTGGTCTTCTCTCCACACTTTCATCAAACATTACAACTTGGATGTCATTTCTAGGGCCAGGGCAGGTTTTCCAAGGGCCATCCTTTATCGGTTTTTGGAGGGCTGTTCTGTGGCTTCCTCCTTCTCCCATACTTTCCATTAGCTTTTGTACTCTTCCATGAGTGAAGAACACTGTAATGGTGATAAGGAAGGGCATAGTCTAGATGTGTAAGATCTTACAATCATGTTAGATGTTCTAGTTCTCACTGTTGCAGTACTCTGTCCCTCCCACCATCTGTTCTCTTGCTTTCCTTCTGACCAAAGTGTCTTTCTTACATCATTTTCTTCTTCTTCCTCTTTCCTTCCTGGCTCTACATGTTATTGCTTTTCCCCTAGGGTTGCTCTAGTTCTGTTGGAGCACTTCAATTCTAAAGATTAGTTGCTTGTACTTGACATATGTACCTTGCGCCTTGCAAGTAGGGCATAGTCTGACATATGACACCTGGAAGGTGTAAATGCTTTGGTATGCTGGATGGAAGTTTAGGTATCCTGAGCAGGATATCCCAAGAATGAAGAATACTGCAACAATGAGAATTAGGACAGCTGCTGTTATGGTAAGATCTTAAACAACTGCACTGTGTTCAAATGATCTCTACTCCAGTGAACACTCCCTACATCCCCTTTGTTTTTGGTGTGTTTTTTTTTCTTTGCATTTTCTAGCAATGTCTTCTCAGGGTTCAGCCTCTCTCTCTCTCTCAGTTGACATGAATGGTCTGAAGGGCTTGACATCGAAACCTGTCTTTTAGTCAGTTCAGCTTGAGCTGACTTATGGTTTGGGTGTGTGGAAGGTGCCTTGAAGCTTTGGAAGCCATCTGACTCATATCTTATGCTTAATCTACTGCAGTAGTGATCATTTGAATGAGCATTCACTGTAGTGGTAAGTTTACTTAAACAACTGAACTTTTCATAGTTTATAAGGTCACCTTATCTAAATGGCTTTCTGATTGCATTATGTCAGTTTATTCTACTAACAACCATCTCTTACCATGCAGACTTCATTCTGCAAAGTTTATGGCTGCTACTGCAGCCTTCTTTAGAAACTCTTCAATTGATGAAATCTTTGCAACTCCATCCTGGTCTATATTGCATACTTTTGCCAAATATTACAAACTGAACATTATTTTGAGGTCTATGTTTTTCTTTCAAGCTACCATTCTTTAGGGTCTCCGATCATGATTCCACCCAAGTATTCTGTAGCTGGGTATTGTGATCCATCATTTGGATTGAATGGATCAGGTGAATAGGATAAGGTAGATGTTTGTCATACTCACTGGTGTGTGTGTGTGTGTGTGAGTGTGTGAGTGTGTGTGAGTGTGTGTGTGTGTGTGTGTATGTGTGTGTGTGTGTGTGTGTGTGTGTGTGTGTGTGTGTGTGTGTGTGTGTGTGTGTGTGTGTCTCACAGGTTACCTTCTGAGTGACCCTTCCCAGCAGAGCTTACTGGCAGTCAAGCTTCTTCCTTGGCTATAGCATTGATTTTTATACCAGTTCTGCTGTTATTTTTCTTCTGCTGTAGCTAAAAAGAAAAGGGAGAATACGAACTCTTGCCTACTCCGTCATCTCAGGCAGTGCCTCAGCCATTGGTGGCTGACTCTGCAATAGCCATTTGTTGTTCGTCAGAATGCTCACTGTTTTTTCTCAGTTCCTATGGTGTAGTCCCTTCTGCCACTATGGACCTTGGGGTTAAGGATGTTCTCTGTGGCTGTTCCAGTGTCCAATCGAGGCATGGAAGAACCATCTTCTTTGGGTCTAGGAGGTTCTTCTCAGAGGGGCCGGGGAAAAAGACCTCTTGCCCAAGATGAAGTGCCATCTCTCAGTTGGTCTCTTTCCAAGGATGTCCCTAGAAAAAAAGAAACAAAAGATTACCCATTTCTCATCCAAAGGCATTTTGTCTGTTCATATAGATGATTTACTTACCTTAGCTGTTAGTTTATTGTTGGAATTCCACCCTATTGAGCAGAAATCCATACCAGAAGATTAACTAGGTCACTATATTCCTGAAGAAAATGTCAGAGGATTCTGAAATAAAGACAGGGCTTTTTCTTTGTCTGTTTTTTAAGCCCAAGACCCTGCTTCAGAAGAAAGTTTGTCTTCTCCAACTCCATAGGTTCATAGGTTGATACTAGGCTATCTGCCCTAGGGCATTTATAAGCCTAGCCAGAGTATGTTTGGCTTTCACCACCCTTTTAGATTAGTTGAATGTGCCTCTGTATAGTAGGTCACAGAAGGTAGCCCTTTTAAGGTTTGTTTACTGTACCTTTGTCAAGCAGCGACACAGAAGAGATCCCAGGGGTAAACTTACGATCTCCCATCCATTTATCAAGATTTCTCTTGAAGAGGGTCAGTGAGGGGCTCTGCCTGACATGGATTGGGATTTTTGTTCCAGAGTGAGGGGAGCCTCTGGGATATGAATCTGTCCCTCCAGCATGTCCTATTTATTTCTGTGCTGAGGTTCAGGTCCCTGGGGCGTGTAGCTCTAAGGGATTTAGATTTCCTGAGGTGAAGCATGTCCATTAATTTTGGGTTGGACATGGCTTTATACGTCAGACACAGATCGCCTCAGAGTAGGCTGTACGCAACTGAGTAGAGCTGGAGTTTCTTTAGCCGAACTGCATAAGGCATCTGTTTGAGCCCCTTGATCCTCTTGGTGAGATACTTTTGGGGTCTTTCCAGTTGCTGAAGGTGTCGGGTAAGGTACATCCCAAACAGGGCATTGTACTCAATTATGGGCCCGATAAGTGATGAGTAGAGGGGCACAATGACCTCTCTTGATCTAGATGTGAACCCTTTCATGATAAGGTGGGCTATATAGAAGGTCTTTCTAACCACTTTGGCAACATGATTGTCAAAGGAGAGATTGCTATCTACTTGGGTCCCCAAGTCCCTAATTACTTCTTCTGTACTTAATGGATTACCACCTATGTGGTAATTTGTGGGCACTTTGTTTTTTCCAAAGGGGATGACTATGCACTTTTTGGCATTTAACTTTAGGCCATGGCTCTAGCACCAGTTATCCGTCTCTGTGAGACCCTTTTGGAGGATGCTTGTGTCAGTCAGAGAGTTGATTATAGCACCCAGTTTGCAGTCATCTGTGAACTTGGTCAGCCATAGTCCACCCGTGTTAGCCTGCACCTCGGAGAAATATATACCGAACGAGAGAGGTCCCAGGACTGAGCCTTGTGGGACACCACTTGTAACTCGTTTAGAGTCTGACATGGCACCTGCTATTCTGACCATGTGGGTTCTATCCCTGAGCCAGTTTGCAACCCATCTTGTGACATAGGGGGTTGATATTTAAGCTGGTGAGCTTATTTATGATGCCCGAGTTGGGTATTGTGTCAAAGGCCTTTGCGAGATCCAGGTAGGCTGTGTGGACTACCTTCCCTTCATCTATGGCTTTAGTAACTGTTTCAAAGAAGTCGACCAGGTTCAAGAGGCAAGATCTGCCCTTAACGAAGCCGAATTGGGTAGGATCCAGTGTCTGGAGCTTCCCAATGTCTTTGTTTATGATTTCCATAATGATACGTTCCATAGCTTTGCAGACCAGGCTAGTCAGGCTTATAGCGCGATTGTTTCCGGGGTCTGTTGTGGCACCACCTTTGTGGAGTGGGACCACTGTTGCTGTACACCATTCCTTGGGAACATATCCTGTAGTAAGGCTGAGATTGAACAGTGACTTTATATGAAGGTTTAGTTCTTCTTGGAGCTCGTGTAAGACGTAGCCTGGGACACCGTCTGGTCCCATTGATGCTGTGTTTTTAGCTTTGGAGAGGGCAGCTCTCACCTGTGCATCTGTGATCTCAGGAAGGCTACACTCTGTTGGGAGAGACATTTGCTCTTTTGGGGGGGAAGGGGGGAGTTTGCACTGAACCTTTCTGCCAGGATGTTGGCAATGTCTGTGGGTTCAGTGAATTTTTTGTCATTTTGCACTAACTCAGAGCATACCTGGGAGTTGCCTCCCATGTTTCTGACATAACTAAAGAAGGCCTTGTGATTATCTTTAGTGTCTTGTGCAATTTTTCTTTCAAAGCTGGCCTTAGAAGATTTTATGAGGGATCGTAGTTTCTTGCTAGTACTGATCAGTGATGCCTTCCCTTTTTGGGATTTTGCTCTGTCATGTAGTAGCTTTCTCCTTCTGTTGTATAGCTTATTTATGGCCAGGGTCCACCATTTGGAGGAGTGAGTCTTGGTTTTATTTGGGATAGCATGCTCCATGCATTCCTGTAGGTGTCCATAGAATGCTTTTGTAAAGGATTCTGCATTTTGGGCCATATTGTCCACTGGCCGGGGGCTTTGAAGGATTAAACTTCAGTTTTGAGAAATGTGAAGTTTGCTTTTGAGAAGTTCTTTACCGTGGTTTCCTTGGCTAGGGGTGGGGATGGAATATGGATGTCCAGTGAGATTTGTTTATGGTCTGATCTTACCAATGATGGGTATACCTCTGGTGTGGAACATAGAGACCCCATGTTGGTGATGACCAGATCCAGTATGCTTTCCCCTCTTGTGGGAGTGGTGACCAGTTGTTCCATAGCATTTGAGTTTATAAATTCTAGGAACCGTTGGGCTAGGGTGTTTGGGCTTGAGTAGTTTTCCCAATCGATGTTTGGGTAGTTGAAGTCACCCAATATAATAGTGTTTGGAGAGACCTTCATATTCTCCAGTGTTCTCAGGAAAGCTGAGTGAGGTTCCTTGTTTGGGAGGGTGGTCTGTAGCAGGCTACAAACTGAAAGGCAGTTTTGCCCACTGTTAGTTGCACATGGATGGTCTCCGAAGTTTCGTGCAGTGCCACTAGCCTGGAGGTGTGGATATCTTTGATAAATATGGATACTCCCCCTCCTTTTGTGGTTCGGTCTGAGTTTTGGGACCGGAAAGCATGGTATGAAGTATAGCCTGGTAGTGCTGGGGTGCTCTCGGGAGCCTTGAACCAGGTTTCTGTTACTGCACAGATATCGATATTCTCCATACTGAGGAGAGTCTCGAGTGCATGCATCTTGAGGTTTAGACTTCTGGCGTTGAGCAGCATTACCCTTACCTTGTCTATGGGGGTGGGTTTGTCTTTTGAGCCTTGCCTAAAAAAGGCACTATGGGGGAGGCAAGAGCCTTAGCCAGTATTCGAAAACCCAGAGGTGACAGGTGCAAGCCGTCCCTAGTGAAGCAACGTGGCTTGTCGAGCATGTCATAAGGCTGACAGACACTGGATCCCCTTTGAATGACACCAATACTTTAGCCAATTGTTAAAATTGATCATTTTGTCTTTATACTGTGGCATCTTTCTTGGTGAGGGTAAGATGCTACTCAAGGTCAGGGTCATACCGGCCTGGGCTACATGATCAAAGAGCTCCTGTACGTCTTTTTTCATGTAGTCCAGGGAAGTATGTCTCAGGTCATTCACACCAGCTTGGACAATGACGGAGTCATACTTGTACTTGCTTTGGAGTGACCCGTGTGCTTGTGTTATGTGGTGGATCCTGGCACCCGACAGGCAGCTTACAGTGACCTTCTCCTTGTTCAGCCTGGTGAGTGGGACGTCAGTGTGTCTGACAATAGAGTCACCTATTACAAGTGTATTAGGTGTGTTGTTTAGCCTTAAGGGCTGTGAGTGTGTGGCACACTGACTTTGTGAGCTATGTGCTACGTGGATATTGTTTCGTGGTAGGTGTTGCTTGGATGTCTGCTTTGGAGGTCTCTGCTGCTTAGGCAGATTTTTATTTAGAGCCTCCGAGTATGTTTTTGTGTGTTTATGTGTTTGGTTTGCTGACGCGATAGGTCTATGTGAGTCTGGATTTGTGGTGTGTGTGGTTACCTTCACCTCCTGACAGGCTGTGCCAGTACTGGGTTAAAGTACATTAGAGGAGTCTTCCTTTTCTAACACTAGTTCTTGAAGGAATGATGTATTTTTCTGGAAATAAGTGGGCGTTTTCTCTAAACTGAGGAGACAGCATGATGTGCTGCAAGTGGATTTACCATATGCTACACCCATTCCTCCTATTGTACCAGCCTTGGAGGATGTGTTAACTGCTGCCTTTTAATAATTCTGACCCTTGTCCTCCAAATAAGGCAGAACACTTATTAATATGATTCCTTTCCCTGTGGACAAGAAGATGAGGTATTAGATTTCATAAGATAATTTCCTTCTTCCAGGCATTGACAGCGTGTGGGATTGTTCTGCTACACTTTTTTCATAAGGTAGGGCCTGTCTGTATCCTGCAATTCTTAACCTGTCTGAGGTGCCTAACATGCTTTGAAGTGTATGTATGATTGTGCAGATTCTGTGTCTAGGGCCACGAGTACTACTACTGTTTTAAGATGATATACCTGGGTATGTACTCAAAAGTTTTCTGATGAGCTAAACTCTGAGATTTTAAACATTACTTTAACAAGGTTTTGTTTGACCCTGCTGCTACTTAGGTTCTCAGTTTGATGACAGAATTTAGTCCAGGTTGTTACAAAGATTTTTCAAGCCCCACAATATAAATCATACAACCCCCTGATGTTTTTTAAAAATACAAAATAGTCAGTTTCTGCCATCTTCTGGCAAACAGGACAAAAAAGAGATTTCAGGAGAGGGACAATAAAAAATTATAGAGCCTTTCAAAAGAGGGACAGACTATGCCTTCAGAATGACAATGTCAGCATTCCTTCCCCCCTCCCATCCTCATGTCTCTTAAGTCTGCCCTGTAGACCAGCTTTCAGTCTTTTTCTTTGGAAACAGATTGTTTTAGACTCTTGGAAACGAATACTGATTCAGGAGGATTGCAGCTGGCACTGAATACACATTCCATCTTTCAGGGGAATTCCTCCCTACCCTCTGAACTAAACAGTTTTTTCAACCCATGCTTACCCTAGGAGTAATACTACCAGTGTCTTTAGACCAAAGGGAAGAAGGCTTCTACTCCAGAATGTCTCTGGTTTCAAAAAATGAGTTTGCCTGGAGACCTCTTCTAGAGCTTTCCTTTCTCAACCGGTTTGTGAAAGTACCAACATTCAAAATATTGACTACTTCAGGGTCTATTACCAGTCATTCCTCTTCTGAATTGTATGGTTAACATTAGACCTAAAAAAGAAGTTATGTCTTACCATAATGTTCCATCTGTGTTGTCGATTTTCACTAATCCTTGACTGTGGGTTTGGTTCTGAGCCTCAGAACCGACTTGGCCGTTATTCCAGCTCACGCCTTCCAAAAACTCTTGAGCTAAGCTCTACCCATAATACTCCTCACAAGATCACCTCAGGTCAAGTTTGCAAACAATAGTGATAGACAAGAAATAACAGATCAGAGGCCATATCTGTGTCTCTATCATGAAACCAATCTTTCAAGAGATCCAACCCACCAAGAGATCTAAAAGGCAGGGGAGAAGGAGGGGGGAATGTCAACGATTAGTGAAGATTAACACAGATGAAACATTATGGTAAGGCATAACTTCTTTATCTGATTGTGTCAATCTTCACGTAGTCCTTGACTGTGGGACAGAGTCCCCAGCTAGCTGAATTTTGGGAGGTCTCACGGAAGAATATTCCTGAGCACCATCGAGCCAAATGATGCACGTCCCTTAGACACCAGGTCCAGCTTGTAATGTGTAATAAATGTATGAGGAGATGCATATGTTGCAGCAACAGCACAAATATCATCTAAGGAAGCTGTGGCATGAAAAACTGCAGAAGCTGCTATTGCTCTAGTTGAATGGGCTTTTACAGGTCCTTGTAGGTGCATTCCCTTTTTGTTATAGACAAAAGTGGTACGGTCTCTAAGCCATTTAGCTTGGGTAACTTTAGAGACTGGGCTTCCCAAAGTGAATGAAGAAAAGGAAATAAATAGCTGATCCAGACTTTCTGATTTCCTTTGTTCTGTGAAAATAGAAACATAATTGTCTGTGCACATCCAGTAAGTGCAGACAGTACTCCCCTTTATTGGAGTAGTTGTGAAAAAAGACAGAGTTGTATAATCTGATTGATATTTGACTCAGAGACAACCTTTGGTAGGAAGGAGGGATTTGTTTGCAGAGAGACCCTGTCCTTATAGGTTCATAGGTAGGTACTAGGCTATTGGCCCTAGAACCTATATAAGTCTAGCTAAAAAGGTACCCTGGCTTTCGCCACCCAAGAAAATTATTTTCCTGTGCCCTGTCGAGCAGAGCCCCAGAGGTGATCTCCGGGGTGAATTTCCTATTTCCTATCCAATCATTAAGATTTTTGTTGAAGAGTACGAATAAGGAGCTTTGTTTGATATAGATAGGTAGTTTGTTCCAGAGTATGGGAAGTTTCTGGGACAGGACTCTATCCCTCCAGCATGTTCTGTTTATTGTGGTGAAAAGGTTTAGGTCCCTAGAGCATGTAGCTCGGAGGGATTAGGATTTCTTTAAGTGGAACATGTCCAACAGCTCTGGGTTTGACATAGCTTTGTATGTTAGGCAGAGATCGCCTCTGAGTAGACGATATGCAACAGAGTAAAGCTGGAGTTTTTTGAGACGGTCTGCATAGGGCATCTGTTTGAGGCCGGTAATCCTCTTTGTGAGGTATTTCTGCGGCCTTTCCAGTTGTTGTAGATGTCTTGTGAGGTACATACCAAAAGGGGCTTTGTACTCTATAATGGGTCTAATGAGTGACGAGTAGAGGGGAACAATGACCTCTTTTTTCCTGGATGAGAAACCTTTTGTGATGAGGTGTGCCACATAGAAGGATTTCCTGACCACTGTGGCAATGTGATTATCAAAGGAGAGACTACTGTCCACCTGTGTCCCAAGGTATTTTATCACACTTTCGGTGTTAAGTAGACTACCACCTATGTGGTAGCTCATGGGTACAGAGATTTTACTAAAGGGGATGACAATGCACTTTTTGGCATTGACCTTGAGGGCATTACTTTGACACCAGGCATCTGTCTCAGTGAGGCCCTTTTGTAGGATGTCCATATCGTTAGGAGTTTTGATTATGGCTCCTAGTTTGCAGTCATCTGTGAACTTTGTTAGCCAAAGATCTTCTGTGTTAGCCTGTACTTCAGAAAAGTAGATACCAAACAGGAGAGGACCCAGGACTGTACCCTGTGGCACTCCACTTGTCACTGGTCTGAAAACGGATTTGGAGTCTTCTACTTTCACAGTGTGGGTTCTGTCATTGAGCCAGTTGGCAACCCATCTTGTGACATAGGGATTTATACCTAGTTTAGTGAGTTTATCTATAATTCCAGAGTGGGGGATGGTGTCAAAAGCCTTGGTGAGATCTAGATAGACTGTGTGAACCACCCCCATCTACGGCTTTGGTGACTGCTTCAAAGAAGTCTATCAGATTTAGGAGACATGCTATGCCTTTTACAAAACCAAACTGGGTGGGGTCCAGAGTTTGGAGATTATCAATGTCTTTGTTTATAAGTTCCATGATGATACGTTCCATGGCATTGCAGACCAGACTCATTAGGCTAATGGGGCAGTAGTTCCTGGGGTCTGTGGTGGCTCCCCCTTTGTGCAGTGGGATAACCATTGCTGTGCGCCATTCAGTGGGCACAAAGCCTGAGGTGAGGCTATGATTGAACATGGTGCTTAGGTGGGGTGCCATTTCATTCTGTAGTTCATGTAGAACACAGCCTTGGATGAAGTCAGGTCCCATGGATGCTGTGTTCTTGGCTTTGGAGAGTGTGGTTTTTACCTGTGCAGCCATGATTACAAGAACTTTGCATTCTTCCGGTATAGAGATGGGCACTTTAGCGGGTGAAAGAGGGGTAAAGTTAGCACTGAACCTATCTGCCAGGATGTTGGCAATATCAGTTGGTTCTGTATATTTAGTGCCATTGTGTTGTAACTCAGAGCAGATCTGAGTGTTGCTGTTGCCATTGAGATTCTTGACATAGCTATAGAATGATTTGTGGTTGTCTTTAGAATCAGTGGTGATTTTGTTTTTGTAACTAGCTTTGGAGGATTTTATGAGGGATCTCAGCTTCTTACTGAGGCTGACCAGGGAGTTCCTCCAGTCATGGGATTTTACTCTTTTTTGCAACAGTTTCTTTCTTCTGTTGTAGAGTTTGTTTATGGCAGGGGACCACCAGATTGGCTTCCTTTTTTGGAGGATAGTATCCTGTTTCTTTTAGGGATAGCATGATCCATGCACTCGTGTAAGTGCTTATAAAGTGCATTTGTGTAGGATTCAGCAGTCGTACCTCTATTGTCCATCTGCATTGGTGTCGTGAAGTTTGCCACTTCTGTCTTAAGAAGAGTGAAGTTGGCTTTGGCAACATTTTTTACTGTGGTTTCCCTAATTGGGGGGGGGGGGATGTGGATGTCTAGGGTGATTAGCTTGTGGTCAGATCTGACCAACAAGGAATTGACCTCTGGAATGGAACACTGGTCACCCATGTTGGTAATGACCAGGTCTAGGATATTGCTTCCCCATTGGGGATGTGGATAAGTTGACCCAAGGTGATGAAATTTATGAATTCCAGAAAATGTTGAGCAAAAGTGATGGTACATGAGTAGTTTTCCCAGTTAATAGTGGGGTAGTTGAAATCACCCATTATGAGGGTGTTGGGTTGTACCCTAATATTTTCCAGTGTATCAAGAAATGAAGAGTGGGAATCCTGGGGCATGGTGGGGGATTTGTAGCAAGTTACAATTTGGATTGCTGTCTTGCCCAGAGTTAGTTGCTCTTGGATAATCTAGGATGCATTATGCTGAGCAACTAGCTTGGAGGTGTGGATATCCTTAATGAATATGGACATGCCTCCACCTTTAGTGTTTCGGTCCAGGTTAGGTGGCCGAAAGCTGTGGTATGAATTATAGCCTGGTAATGCAGGGGTGCTCTCTGGAGCCTTGAACCAAGTCTCTGTCACTGCACAGATGTTGATGTTCTCCATTTTAAGGAGTGCCTTGAGTGAATGCATTTTGAAGTTTAGACTTCTAGCATTGAGTAGCATTACCCTCAGATTTTGCTTGCCTGTACCTGTTACGGTGGTGAATTTGTCATTTGAATCTTGCCTAAAAAAGGCACTATAGAGGTGGCAAGAGCCTTAGCCAGTATCCGGAATCCCAAGGACGACAGGTGTAGGCCATCTCTGGCAAAGCATCATGGTCTGTTGATCATGTTATCCCAGGCAGACAGATACTGGATCCCCTTAGAATGACACCAGAAGCTTAGCCAATTGTTGAAGTCAAGTCATTTTGTCCTTGTACTATGGTATAATTCTGGGTGATGGCAGGATGCTACTCAGGGCTAGGGTCATACCTGCCTGGGCTACAAGATTGGAGAGCTCCTCCATGTCTCTTTTCATGTAGTCCAGAGAGATACGTCTCAGGTCATTCACACCAACATGGACAATGACAGAGTCATATTTGCACTTGTTGTGGAGTGACCTGAGTGCGTGCATTATGTGGTGGACCCTGGCACCCGACAGGCAGCTGACAGTAACTTTCCCCTTGTTTAGCCTGGTGAGTGGAACATCAGTGTGCCTGACTATAGAGTTACTTATGACTAGAGTGTTGGGTACGTTGTTATGCCTTATGGGCTGTGATTGAGGGGCACACTGAGTTTGTGGGCTATGTGTCATTTGGGTTGTGTTGGGGGGTGGAGGTTGCTTGTGTTTCTGCTTTGGAGGTCTCTGTTGCTTGAGCAGATTTTTATTGAGAGCCTCCACAAAAATAGGTGTGTGTTTTGTATTTCTATGTGTCTGTTTTGGTGGTGTAAGTTTTGAGGGACTATGTGATAAGTGTGGTGTTGTGCAAGTGTTTACCTTCTCCTCTTGACTGTCTAGTCCAGTCTTGAGTAAAGAGAGCTTTGCTTCCTGTTTGGCTATATAAGTGCATCTCTCACAGGTTGTAGTGTTGGGTGGTAGGAGGAGAGGGTTGTCTGTGTACATGAGGCATTTGATGCATTGCCCCAAGATACCCAGATTCATCAGGTAGACAGGAGAAAACACCGGGAGCTGACCCTTAGACATGCCTGGATAGGTGCTTATTTATTAAGTACTAAAAACTGTTTTTCTTTAGACAAGTGAGGGAAGTTGAGTGCTGTAGTAATTTGTAGCTTATTTAGTGCTTACAGTAAGTTCTGAACAAGTGCAGAGGTCAAAGAAACAGATTTGAGTGCTAAAACTAAAAAAAAACTGGCTAGTTTTAAGGGAAAATTTAAACAGCAGACTTTATGGCGCCGAGAACAGTTTAACCCTAGCTAAGCGGCAATGCATAAAGTGTTGTTTTTTATATATATAACAATAGCAAATGAGCAAACTGATTTAAACAAATTAACCAATAAAACGCTAGAAACTGAGCCCCGTTCCAGCGGTCTTCAGTCAGGCAAGTTCTCACTGCACACTCCTGCCACTAGGGTGCAGGGGAACCTTCTCCAAAAAAAGATGGTCTGGATTAGTGCTCAAGTTATACAACCAAAGCTAGATTCAGCAGGTCTGAATTTAGTCTATGCTACAGCAAACAAGGCGCACCAATTTCAGAAAGAAACAGTTCAAATAAGCAGGCACAATAAGCCTGTAACCAGAAACTCCCAGCTCGGAAGGGCAGAATCTACCCTCTCCTCCCACAAGAGTGCAGACCACACCTTCTTAATGTAAAATAACTGGCCCGAAGCCCAAGTGCTTAAACCAGAACTAATACACTTTTAGAATAACAGGCACTAAGCCTTCATTCAGCAACTCCCAACATAGAAGGATGTAAGCTAACTGTCCTGCCACAACAGTGCAGACCAGAAACCTTCTTAATGTAAAACAACTGGTCTGCAGCCCAAGTGCTTCAACCAAAGGCTTAGAATAACAGCTGCAACTTAATCAGGCTACTAACAAGCAGTAATAAATGCAGCAGAATAAATGCAATTAAGTACTTTTAAGAACAAGCAGCAAAAGCAAAATAAATTAATAAAGTAGGAAGAAACACAAATACAGTAAAAGCAGATGAATAAAGTGCAATTTGTTTCATATAACAATAGAAAGATTAGATAGGGGGGTTTGCAGGATAAGACCTGAATTTCAGATAATCTTCTAACAGAAGTAATAGCTATCAAGAATAAAGTTTTCCATGACAAAAACTTCAAGTCACAACTAGCACAATGTTAGAAAGGATAACATGTAAGAGTCTGAAGTACCAGATTCAAATCCCATGGTATGGAGGATTCTTTATATGGAGGTCTGACTATTAAGGTTCCTTTCAAAAAGGCTTTGCAAAGTTTATGGGACATAAGAGATGAACCATTTAAGCCAATATGAAAATTAGAGATTGCTCCAAGATGCACTCAAATCGAAGAGGCTGAAGCTCCTGTTTCAAACAGTAAAGTCAAAAATTCCAGAACGCTGTCAATAGGCACAGAATATGGGTCAAGATTAGAGACTAATGTCCATTTAGTAAACTTTAGCCACTTGTTAAGGTACAATTTCCTTGTTAAAGATTTGTGGTGGGCTATAATGATGTGTTGGACCGGGGAGGTGAGACAAGAATGCCTGGTAATCATGGGACGTGGAGAAGCCACACAGTGAGCTTGAGATGCTGAAGATTTGGATGAACTAGCCCCTGTGGATGGCACAATAGGTGTAGAGCTGGGTCCAAAATCCTGGGTTTCAGACGTAGATGAGGCCAGAATGGGGCGATGAGAATTATTTTGTTCTTTGACCTGTTGGCTTTCTTTAGAAACTGGGATATTAGAGGAATCAGGGGAAAGGCATACAATAGACCGGGAGGGTGGGCAATCATGAAGGAGAACATCTCTCTATGACTCCCCCAGAGGGGGGAATTAGGGCAAAGTAACTGCTGCACTTGTTGTTCAGAGGGGATGTGAACAGGTTGCAGCATGGTTGGCCTCAGTGGTGGAATATCTTTTCTGTCACCACTGGATTGAGAGACCATCCGTGGGGCATGAGAATGTTTCTGCTCAATTTGTCTGCAGTCATGTTGGAGCTCCCTGGAATGTACAATGCTACCAGAAAGCAGTCAGAAGATATTGCCCATTGCCATACTTTAAGTGCTTCTCAACAAAGAGGGTAAGATATGTTTCCTCCTTGCTTTTTGATGTACCAGACTACTGACATATTGTCTGTTTGAATCGCAATTGATTTCAAGGTGAGGGTTTCCTGAAATGTTTACAGTACTAAGAGTGCTGCCCTCATCTGTAGAATGTTGATATGCAAATTGGCCTCCAAATGGGACGTGCCTTGGACTGTTTTTCTCAGATAATGCCCCCCACCCTATTTGGGACATGCCTGTGGTCACTATGGCTCGGGGTTGAGGAGGGACAAAGGGACGACCTGACAAGATTCCGTTGAAGTGAAGCCACTAACTCAGGTTTTCTTAGCATCAGTTGTTGATTATAACCAGATGGGACACTGGCTAATTCAGTAAGGACCATTAGGACATTAGGAGTCATTGAGGAATTCACATGTGATATCTCGCCAAAGGGACTAGAGTGATAGAGGCTGCCATTGATCCTAGAGTTTGTAGAAGGATCCTTGCTGTTACTTTCTTGCAGTGAATGATCTGGGTGACTTGTGATCTTAGCCTTTGTAGTCTTTCTATGGGAAGAGAGGCAATGCCGGTGGTTGTATCAAGTATAGCTCCAATGAATTCTAACTGTTGAGATGGCTCTAAATGGAATTTTTCATAGTTTATTGAGATTCCTAAGTCGGAACAAAGGAGAAGAGTATAATCTCATGCCTCTATGAATTGACACCTCGTGTGAGCAGTAAGGAGCCAGTCATCTAGGTATGGAAACACTCGGAATCCTAACAGTCTGAGGTGAGCTACTACCACTGCCATGCATTTGGTGAGCACCCTGGGGGCTGTGGTGAGACCAAAGGGCAGTGCCCTGAACTGATTGTGACTGGCTCCCAGTCAGAAGCGCAGAAATCTTCTGGACCACTTGTCCATTTTTATATGGTAATACGCATCCTGAAGATCTATTGAGCATATCCATTCATCTTTTCCCAGGAATGGAAGTATAGACTGACCCAAGACCATCCAGAATTTGGTTTGCTAAACTGATTTGTTCAGCTGACTGAGATCCAGAATTGGTCTCCAGTCCCCTGTTTTCTTTGGCACTAAAAAGAATCTTGAGTAAATCCCGGATCCTCTCTGGTCTGGTGGGACTGTTTGGATGACTCTTTTGTTGAGGAGTTTTTAAATTTCTCAGACTGCTGCATCCCTGTGACTGGGTGGAATGTCTGGGGTTCTTCTTAGCCTTTTTGATTCTTCTGAAAAATGGAATATGTAACCTCTGGTTATAATCCTCTGCACCCAATTGTCCGTAGTTATCCTTAGCCAGGCAGACTGGTGCAGGGATAATCACCCCCCCCCCGGCTGCCTCCAGAGGAATGCAATCAGGCCTCCTTTCAGGAGCGCTGATAGGAATTACCAGGGAAAGAATCCCTAGAACACTGATTCTGTGGGCCACTTCTGCCTCTTGCATGGAGTCCTCCATTGTTACTCCCCCCTCTGCCCTGGGGGAAGTCATTACCACATGAGTCCTGGAAAGGCCCTTGGGACTTTTGAACTCACTTCTCTGGTTCCTGGAATAGGGCCGTTGAGGAGTGGAAAAGCATACGCCCATGGTAGAAAGTGTCATCTTATCTTTCTCACATCTGGCCAGAGTGTCTTTAACTTTGGGACCAAACAGAAATATTCTATCAAATGGTGCATTGATGAAAGAAGACTTAAATGGCTCCACAAAATTATATAAGTGCATCCAGGTGTGTCTCCTGGTGGCTATGCCTGAACCTGCTGCTCTTGTCATCCCTTTGGCTGCATGTGTAATTAGCCTCATGGACGAGTTGGAAAGGGATTCTAGGGTGGGCAGCTGAGAAGCCACCTTGTCTTGAACTCCTTCAGCTACTGCTCCTGACAGAGTATCTGATAGCTCTTTAATCATATCTCTTTGAAGTCTCGTAAAATGTGTCATGTAATTCAAGGACCTGAGAGTGAAGGTCGATGAAACATATACATGCTTCTCAAATCTATCCATTGTCCTAGATTCTTTGTTAGGAGGATGGATAAAAGAACTTTTGTCAGCAAGTTCCTTCTTGGTGGTTGTCGCTACCGCCATGCTGTCTACCGGAATTCCCTTGGCCCCGTGTTGCTGATCCTGAGGGGCTGAAAGGATATGGTCAGGTCTCTTTGGAATCGGCTCGATAGAGTCAGGTAACTTCCAAGCCCACTGAGCAATCAACTTAATGAGATCATCAACGGGTGGAGAGATCCAAGAGGTAGAAGACTGGGCACAAAAAGCTCTAAGTGATCCGATTCCTCCAGGGAAGGCTTGAAGGAAGTCCAGCCACCCCTCTGTTTTAGGATCTCAAGTATTTCCCCTGAAGGAAACATCTTCAGGGGGTGACTTGGGAGAACCTTCCCCCTCATTGAAATCATTATCTTCTGTGAAGGACTCTTCTGGCAAGTCCAAATGCGTCCTCTTACACTTTCTTTTCAAAGGAACCTCTTCGGTGTGGTGTTCCAGAGAGGTAGCCGAAGAAGACATAACCATTGTGGCTTGATCCTGAGTCTTTTGTGCCCTGTGCCCCAGGGAAGAGACTGGTGGAAGCTCCGGTCAGGGAAGGATGAGACGTTTGGTCCATCAAGGGGGGGCATATACTGTTTGCCCACAATGGACAAGGCAGTCTCCATGGCTTGGAAGGCAGGCTCCCCCATAATGGGAGACCAGAACTGAAAGAGACTCCTTTGGAACTGTGGTCCCACCCCGCACTGAGGAGGCTGCCTCTGAAGCTGAAGCCAGAGTCAAGCTTACATATGCCGAAGCACGGAGGGGCATGGAGGGCTCCAAAAGGATCAAAGTTGAACCCTGCTCCTCAAAAATGGCAAAGAAGCCCCAACCCCGGGAGGTCTCCAGATCCAACAAACACGAAGAACTCATGGTAAATATCAGTGCCAGAGAAGAAGCTGTGGCAGGCACCAAAACAGTCAAAGCCGGGAAGGTCGGTACCAGGGGCTGTGAAATCTCAGCTGGAGTCAGGGGAATAAAGGCTTGAGTGGAAGAAGGCAAGGTTCCAGAGCTAACATTGCTATGACCCATGGAAGGAGGCAATCCCCTCGCCACAAGGAGCTGATCCCCCAGTCTCATAATATCGGATTCAGGTAGACTCTTGGTGGATTGGACTGTAGAAACTCAAGGGGATCTGGATGGACATTTCTCCAAAAAGGGTGGGGAGGATGGTTCACATAAGGATCCACTGTGGGTGAGTATTTGGTATGTGATAAAGCTTTAAATGAAAACTCCTTCTGTTCTGTGGTTCTGGCTGGCATTGAAGAAGAGGACATGTGCATAACTGACATCGGTGTCAATGTAGTCTGTGCTGAAACAGAGACCAATGGCATTGGCGCCGATGAAGTCAGTGCAGTAACAGCTACCGATGGTACTGAAGATTGAGTCGCTTGACCCACCGGTTCAGAGGGGACTCTAGGAACCATGGGTGCTTTGGGCATTTTACTTGGTGGTTCCGAAGAATGTCTCAGAACTGACTGACTTTGTTTCTTTAGCTTACTAGAGGAAGAAAAAGCAGAAGAAAGTGAACTTGCCTCTGTTTTGGGACCACATAAGGCATCATCAAAGTCCAATTTAAGAAGACCTTTTAGAATAAGTTTATTTCTGCATTCAATTAAAGTTATATGACTATAACTGTGGCAAACTGCACAGTCCTCTTGTAAATGTACTACTCCTAAGCAACAGACATAAAGAGTGTGTACGTTTGAATTTTTGGCACCTTTTGAAGCCAGAAGTCCCTTCAATGGTCTTGTCTGCCATGACAAAAAAAAAAGGCTACACTTATATACACACACACACACACACACACACACACACACACACACACACACACACACACACACCAAGAAGCAAGAAAGGTTAAGGAAAGGTTTTTTTTTAAATAAATTAACTAAAGGTGGGGAAAAAAGTACCAACAATGGTACTTAAGAGATACCAGTAATGTAAAAGGGAAGCATACCAACGATGGTACTTAAGTAATTACCGAAGTGGTAGATTAAAGAAATAAATTGCACACACACAAGATAAACTATTTAAAGAGGAGCAGGTAGAAGAAATAGAAAGGGAATGCAGATTTAAGGAGAAAAAAGGTAAAACTTATAGTTTTATAAAGTTTTTGCTGTTGCTCAGGAGCTCAGAGGAGAGAATGCGTCTGGCACTATGCATCGACAAGAGAGTTCGGGGTGATCTTGTGAGGAGCATTATGGATAGAGCTTAGCTTGAGAGTTTTTGGAAGGCGTGAGCTGGAATAATGGCCGATTCAGTTCCGAGGCTTGGAACCGAGCCCACAGTCAATGACTACGTGAAAACTGGCAGCATCAGATCAATGCTTATTATCGCATTTCTACAGCTACAGGCTTCAGAAAATTTGTCAGATTCTGTGTCTGGATCACGTTATCATTTCTCTGCATGACCCTTTCAGTTAGCTACAGCTTACAGCTCCTAAAGTGTTATAAAATGTCTAGTTCCAGAGACAGCCCATTGCAGACTTCAAGGTATTCACATTTTTCCTTATGTAGAAAGCATAGTGATCTTTGCAGTTTCTTTTGACAGATATTAGTAGTCTTTAAAATGGGATCCTATTCATTCAGTCTATCAAATCTGGCCTATGAGCTCTCGAGTCGCTCGTCAGATCTGACCCCTTAGAATTAGTGCTCCAACCCTGAGCCCCTTCAAAAAATTCCCCTCCCATAATGCACTAGTGCCCTCACCCCTTAGAATTAGTGCTCCAGCCCTGAGCCACTTTAAAAAATTCCCTCCCATAATGCAGTAGTGCCCTCACTTTCCTCAGATGTCATTTGTCACCATCATGTAAGTGCTCATATTCCAATAATGACCAACAACAAGTCAGTCGTTTCTGAGGTGGTCAGAATCTTAATAGCTTCCCAGAAGGAGAGTACTTGCAAGGCTTCCTATTATAATAAATAGAAAAGGTTCATGTTGTGGGCCTTCTCACAAAATAAATGATCCTTTTTCAGTTCTAATATCAAGTGTTTTCTGGCTTCTGGCAGGTGTTTTTGACTCAGGATGAAGTTTCTCCACAATTAAAGTGCAATTAGCAGCAAGCAATTTCTAAGTTTCATGCAAGCCATGAGGAATAATCTGTTGTCTTGCTTAAGCTTTGGAAAGCCCTCCTTAGAGGTCCCTTCTTGCCTAGACCTCCCATCAGAGAACTCATTCTCTTTTGGGATTTTAAACTCCACATGAACTAGCCTTTTCTACTTCTCTGAAGTTTCTTTCTTAGAATACTATCTTTTAGGCAGCTTTTACTTCTGATAGATAGCCTTTGGAGATTTGTGATTTGTCTTCTTCAGACCCTTATTCAGTCTTCCACAAAGAAATAGTGTCTCTCCAAACTAACCCATCTTTCCTTTTTAAGATAGCTTCTGAGTCAGCAATGTCACAACACATCCACCTTCAAATCTTCTTTCCTTATCACTCCAACAAGGGAGAGTATGTCCTCCATACACGGAATGTGCAGACAATTACACTTTTATCTTCACAGAACCAAAGGCTGCTTGTCTCCTTAGCATCTAACAAGTTAGACCAAAAATTTTCCAAAGTTACCCTTTCTAGGTGGCTATCAGAATGTATTCCCTTTGCTTATGCCTTACATAAAAGATCTCTGCAAAGCAAATCTGAAGTTTATTCCTTCATGACAGTAGCAACTTCTACTTCCTTTTTTCAGTTATTCTACAATAAATAACATTTGTGTAGCTGCTACTTGATCGTTCACGCATATTTTCATTAAGTACTATAAGCTGCATTACATGTTCAGGGCTAGAGCATCCCTTGGTGCATCTGGGCTGAAAGGTCTTCTTTGACACGATACCATGCAGAATGTCAAGTAGTTTGGGATTCTGACCCACAGGTTGAATCGGACAGACTGAATGAACAGGACACGAAAGATATGTACTTATCACAATGCTAGGTCTGATGATGCCTTTTCTATCTGCCTCAGCATATGTGTATATTGGATCTGTACTGATTTGAGGCAGGCAAATAGACTTTCATTTCCAAGGCTCAGGCTCCTTCCCTCTCCCATAATGTGCCACTGCCCTTACAGCACACAGATGTTGTTTGTCATTAGAGTACAGATGCATTTGCGAAGGTTCAGTTATTAGGTACTCAGATAAGTGTCATTTTTTTTCTCAAACTTATTGTCAAGATCACAGTTTTTCATTACTCCTTCTCCCATCTCTCTCCCCTTCTGGAGAAGTTGACTGCTATCCTCCAGTGTGCATTGTGGTTGGTCATGTGTTGCTTGTTTGTGGATTAATGTGATTAGAAAATGTCTTCTTGACAAAAAAAAAAACTTTTGTGTTCTTTTAGTATTGGGTTACTGTGTGGACCAATCAGGTCATTGCTTCTGGTCTTCTTTATTTTTTATAGGTCAGTTTAAAGATGGCAAATAATGGTTTGGATTTCAAGTATGTGGCCTGTGGCAACAAAGTCCCACAAGAACCACAGAAAAAAATATGTGTATTTCCTGGGGTGTACTCATTTGGATGAATCGTGAGGTTTACTATCAATATGTCGAAAGTTAAAAAAAAAAAAAGGGTATGAAACAGTGAAGTGTTGTAGCGAAACTGCAACTAACCAAATGGCCCTATTGTCGAAAAGCAGTCGTTAATGCTGAAAATGTCGATGACATTTTACGGCATTAACAACAATGCCACCCTTACCGTAACTCCCTAATCCCTACACCTAATATCCCATTTATGCAGGGGGCAAGCCCCTCTGCACCCCCCAACTTAATATTTCAACTCCGAGATCGCACTACAGTGAGGAAAGGGATGTATTTCCCTAACTGCACTGTACTATGAACCCTTTACATGAGCAAACGTTATATTTGCAAATGCACAGTCCATTCGCAAATATGATCTTCGCTCCATGTAACCTGCACATGTATGAAGTATTCGAACATCTATTGTTCGAATACTTCATAGCCATGCAATTGCACAGCAACATTTTAATGGTAAACTGAATTGTGACATTTGTTCTTCCTGTGGGCCTCAAGCCCTTTCAGTTTGCTTATCCAAACTTGTGTTCAAGGGCCTTCTCCCTGCCCAAGTGGGACACTAGGCCACTTCTCTTGCAGGATCCCTGTCACTAAGAAGTCTTTGGACAAGTCCAAGAGAGAGAGAGAGAAACCTACTGTAAAATATAAAACCAATAATTCTATTTATGATGTCTATCTAGAATTGATGAGATAGAGTGGAGGTTGGACCATCAAAGCCCCTGGTCATGAGGAGTCAGTTTTTCTTGAAGCTTTTGGTGCAGGCCTGTCCACAAACTAGGTGGTACCCCATTTGGATGCACTCATTGGTTTGGTATCTAGGAGAACATGTAGAGAATCAGACATGATGCAGCCTATCTCTAGGAAGCCAGGCAAGTTCTTAGTCCCACCTAAAAATAGACCACATTGGAGAAAGAGATATACGGTCAATGCCATTGTTGTAGTGGCAGCCACCAAGAAGAAAGTCTCCAAGGACAGTACATCTGTCTATTTTCCAAATAAAGAGTCCAGAGAGTTGGACAGATTTGAGAAAGTGCACTTATGCATCAGTCACGTTTCCCCTCCATGCTGTGAACTACACTGTTCACCTAACCAGGCTACAGAGAGACTTGCTTAATGAAGTTGCCAAATTTGTAGCAACCCACACATCACTCAGGAGAAGGAAGCCCATGGAGGATAAGTTGGCTGCCTTGTCAATTTCCAATGTATCCAGTCCTCTACTATCTAGCACAGCTGATGGTATGGTCACATCAACAGGCACCAGCATTGCAGTTCATCGTCCTGCCTGGATGTGGTTCTGTAACTTGGGGAGAGCTTTAAGGCATCCTTTCTGAATGCTATATTTGATGGCTCTGTTCTTTTTGGACCTAAGGTTAAGGATACACTGACCAGGATTGTCCAGAGGCAAGATGTTATCTGCAGTGGGGGTTCTCTTTTCCACCCCTCAATGGACCTTTTCCCATAATCAGAGGGAAGTAAGTGGCTCTTTTTCCAGAAGAACCAACATTTTGCCCAGGACAGTCTTGATGATAGTGCCCCCCAAGGCAGAGGGGGGATCACATGGATGCTGCCTTAGAAGCAGGAGTGGTCTGCAAAATCAGGGTTTTAGAGGCCCTGAAGGTTTGCCTGGCTACTGCACTCTGGAGGCTGTTGGGATGCTTGGATCTCCACCCTCAAGCTTGGCAGGATGTCACATCAGATTCCTGAGTGTTAGAGTCATTACCAGAGTGTACTTGATCCCCTTTCTATTTTGTCTAAATGTTCAGCAAAATTCCTTCTGGACATTCTACTCAACCAGTAAAGGGAAACAGCAAGAGAACTAAACAAATTTCTGGTAAAATGAGTCATCCAGGAGATTCCACCAGACCAAAGAGGAACTGGGATCTATTCAGGATTGGCCAAGTATAGAAAGTGAAAACTCAATAACTGAAGAAATGAAAAGCCAGGAATCCAAACAACTGAATGCATGAATAAATTTAATCCAAAGTTGTTAAGCGCTTTCTTCCCTGTACAGATAAGAGACATCTTCGGAACAAATGTTTAAAATCAAGACATCTGTCTGCACATAACCCAGCCTTTTATAATGAACTTAATTACCCATACTAAAATCTTAAAGAGACCTTGTCAGTTCATTATGATATATATAAATACAGTATTGACTAAATACATACTTCAAAAATGTAGCACACCACAATTTACTTAACATAATACAACATTTACAAAAATAATTAATATTAATATTAACCTAATATATGTTTCAATTTAAGTACACTTGATATAGAAATTGCTTCATTAATTCCTGGGAAATTGGCTGCATTCAATCGAAGTTGCCATCTCAATTCACAGACGTCCAAATTGACATCCAAAACCCTTCCTTGTGAATCCTTAGGCAACTGTTGTATCACTAAAAACTTGAAACTATGGTCGTTATGTTCTTGAATATGTCGGGCCAGTGCATTTGTTTTTTATGTTTAATGTCTAATAAATGTTCACTAATTCTGTTTTTAAATAGCCTTAGCGTTTTCCCCATATAAAATATTGGACATTTTATGCACTTGGCCAGATAGACTACATTAGCAGTACCACAATTATAATGGCCATACATATTCAAAATCTTTCCATTCAGTTCAAATTTTTTACCTGTCTCTAATATATAAGGACAAAAATTACAATGCTGACACTTAAAATTTCCTTTAACTCTACAAGTACCCCCACCATACTGATGTGTATTCCTCTCAAAAATGTGCTTAAAGGACCTATCCCTCTTGTATATAACCAGTGGTTTAACGCCTACCTTCTGGGCTATATTGTTCTCAAATTGTAATATGTCCCAGTTATTATAAATAATTTCCACTATTCTTTGCACATCTCGATTGTAACATACAATAAATCCCAGTTGGGTTTTAAAATCAAAATTTCATCTATTCACATTACTTGTGTCCTTTCCATAAACCAAATATTTTTTACAAAAACCTTTATTTCTCTTCTCAACTACTTCATTACTAACTTCTCCCAATAAATCAACCCCTTGCTTTAAACATATCCAAAATAAAATTAACCTCTTTTAAGAAAATTAAATCAGAGTTGACCATTGTGGCCGCTCTGACCAATTGTCCCTTAATTATAGATTTTTTTCTAAAAGGAAGGATGTGCACTCATATATTTCAAATATGAATTGGAAAAAGTCTGCTTCCTATGAATTCTTGAGCTTAATGCCCTATCCTCAGTAACAGATAAATCAATGTCCAAATAAGCTATACTATTAAAACTGTGATTACATGTAAATTTTAAAAAATAAACTATATTATTAATATAAATATAAAATAGTTCCAATTATTCTTCTGTACTGTTCCAGAAAATAAATAAATCATCTAAAAATCTAGTATAGTATATTATGTTGCTCATAAATGCACTATTAAATACAAAATGTTGTTCCCAGTATGACATAATATAACTTGCATTTGAGAACAACATAGCCCAGAAGGTAGATGTTAAACCATTGGTTATATACAAGAGGGATAGGTCATTTAAGGACATTTCTGAGAAGAATAAACATCAGTATGGTGGGGTGACCATAGTTTCAAGTTTTTAGTGCTACAACAGGTGCCTAAGGATTCACAAGGAAGGGTTTTGGATGTCCATTTGGACATCTGTGAATTGAGATGGCAACTTCACTTGAATGCAGTCAATTTCCCAGGAATTAATGAAGCAATTTCTATATCAAGTGTACTTAAATTGAAACATATATTAGGTTAATATTAATATTAATTATTTTTGTAAATGTCATATTATGTTAAGTAAATTGTGGTGTGCTACATTTTTAAAGTATGTATTTAGTCAATACTGTATTTATATATATCATAATGAACTGACGAGGTCTCTTTAACATTTTATTATGTGTAATTAAGTTCATTATAAAAGGCTGGGTTATGTGCAGACAGATGTCTTGATTTTAAACATTTATTCTGAGGAAGTCCCTTATCTGTACAGGGAAGAAAGTGCTTAACAACTTTGGATTAAATTTATTCATTCATTAAGTTGTTTGGATTCCTGGCTTTTCATTTCTTCAGTTATTGAGTTTTCACTTTCTATACTTGGTAGAGTTTTTAAAGTTAGTAACATCCTCTCAGAAAGTCTACCTGCAACACTTACCAAACTAAATGGAAGAGAGTGAATTTTTGGGCCACCTTTTTCAGACTTGGCTTCAGACAGCCTCCATTTTCTGGCAAACCTGTTTGATTCTGTTTCTAGTTTTTCTGCTATTAAAGTGCAACTTGCAGCAATAACTAACTTTCATTTGAGTTTTCAGGAATACTCATTAGCTTCTCATAAACTATGTAAAGCCTTTTATATTTGAACTTTTTTGCTTAGACCACCTATCAGAGAACCGATTCCTCCTTGGGATCTGAATTTGGTTTTAGAGACGCTGACTAAATCTCCTTTTAAACTAGCTTCTTCTGTTTTGCTGAAATTTCTTTCCCAGAAAACTCCCTTTTTTTCTATTACTTCTGCTGGACAGGTTTAGGAGCTTCATGCGTTGTCATTACAGGCCCTATATCTGGAGTTCCACATAGGTAGGGTATCACTTAGAACTAATCTATCTTTCCTTCCTAAAGTAGCTTCCAAGTCAAACATATCACAACTCATTCATCTACCAGTCTTCTTTCCTAATCATTCCAAACAAGGGAGAATATTATTTATACATTAGATGTATATAAACAATTGCACTTTTACCTTTATAGAACCAAATCCTTTAGAAATGATTCACAATTATTTATCTCATTTGCTACTAACAAATTAGGACAAAAAGTTTCTTAGGTCTCCCTTTCCAGGTGGCTCTCAGACTGTATCTCTTTCACTTATAATATGCACAACAAACCTTTGCCCAGCAAACCTAGAGCTCACTCTGCTAGAGCTATAGTGACATTTACTGTCTTTTTCAAAATTTCTCCAAAATATGATATTTGCAAAGCTGCCACTTGGCATTCTATGCACACCTTCTTCACCAGACAATAGTTGGACTGTACTTTCCAGGCTAGTGCATCATTGGTGCTTCTGTCCAGAAGGATGTCCTGCCATGATACCACCATGGAGGTCTAGTAGTTTGGGATTCTGACCCACAGGTTAGATCTGACAGACTAAATAAATGGAATATAAAAGTTATGTACTGATCATAGAGACAGATTCTTTCATTCATGTCCATCCAGTTCAACAACCCCCCTTCTCCTTCCTTGCTTTTTTTTAAGGCCTGAAGGATTTGTTGATCTGAGTCAACTTGGTTATCATTCAAGTAGGGTGTTTTTTTACCTAGGTCTTGAGGCATCACATTAGATCTGTGGTAACTAGAGGAAGTGGTGCATTATAGGAGGGAAATTCTTAAATGAACTTGAGGCCGGATCACTAATGCTGCCAAGTCAGATCCAACAAACAGCTTAAGGACCCAGAGGTTGTATCTGATCAGGGGCGGCTCGTCCCATCGGACTGCAGGACTGCAACCCCCCCAGCAAGAAAAAATAACTATTTAACTATAAATTAATTCAATATTTACTCTGTCTTTCTTAAGCTCAGCCAGCTACTTTAGTCCGACTGACTCCCTAAAGTCTGCAAGCATGCGCACTTTGAGCAGTTCGAGTTCCGGGTTTCGTTTCTGTAAATAAAATAATAAATCCACTCCAGCCTGCTGTAAAAACAGTCCAGATTAACGAGTGAAGGCATCAGTGTGATGGCCAGAAGTCTATGCGGTTTGTAACCGCATAGAAATGGAAGGGGCTCGGACTGCCACATCCGCAGGCACATACGTGATGTGGATGGACTGAATGGTTACTGATTGGTTCTCACACTCTTTCCGGGCTTTATCTGCTGGGAAAAGAGCGAGAAGCAAACAGTTGCAGCCAGTTAAGTGAGTTAACTCATTTGCAGTTGGATTTTATTAAGGAAATCAACCTGATTATTACCTGAGGGCTGAGGCTAATAAATAACTGAATTCCTAACTTCCTTCAGACGTGATTGACTGACAGAGCTGAAAGATTGAAGAAGTTCAAGTGACTAAGTTCAAGTGGCTAGTACATTCTTTTCTTGGTGGTATGTGTAATCAATATTCACTAAATTAATACTACTATAGCAGCTGATGTGGAATGTGCCCTGCTATGATCTGCAGATGTTCAAAGAGATGCTAACAATTATAGTCAACTTATTCAGTCTTGTTTACAAAAATAATTATTAATGTGTACACAGTTTAAAGTGTTAAGTATATGTACTAGTTTGTAAGAATAAACCGTAACACTAAAATACAGCACAGCAATGAGTGCATTCATCTTCTTATGTAAACTATTTTTCAACAATGCATGTACAGTTTTGTCACAAGAGACCAAAGTTGATCTTGTTAGTGAAATTCAAAACTTTTTCTTCACTGCTTAAATATTTTGTATACCTCCTGGACTGAGGCTAGAAGGGGGCATTATGGATCAGCTCAATATCCTGGGTACCAGACTTCAGTAAATAAATACATTAATACACACACACACACACACACACACACACACACACACACACACACACACACACACACACACACACACACACACTGGTGTCTAAGTGACACTGCCATAAGCAATAATGTTATAAACATTTCTGATTTCATTTAGTAAAATACATAGTCTTTCAGAATTAAATTTTTCTTTTCATTCTGTAAACTCTAGCTAAAGCTTCAAGAAAAGTAATAAAGGGACACTACAAAGATAACCACATCAGTACTAATGATACCTGTATCTGAGTATCTCTAATCTTCAAAAACGTTTAATTTGGATATGGGCTATTGTATTGTAAACAACATGCTTTCTGGGCAGTTCTCATGGTGAATAATTATTTCATTCTATGATGTCTGCTTTATTTTGGTCATGATTATACAGAAGTCAGAGCCAATCATGGAAAACTATGGTTGCAAGACAGACAACCTGTAATTGGGCAGAACACTGGTCAGTCACAGGATGTAAGCACATACAGAAATTGTTTGCGTCTATTTTTTGAAATGGGGTGGGGCATGCCTGTTTTTGAAGGGTTCCTTCTAGGGAGGCATCTTAATGGTAAATGACAAGAAATCCAACAAATCCAAGGTGCATCAGTGTATATCACATCTTTACTAATATGTCCTCCCCGCAGTTGAGTGGTGTTCGAAAGACATGCGTAAATGGGCGTGCCTTTGTTGAAGGTTGGGCATCGAGCTGGCACCTCGGCACCCTAAAAAAATCTACTGCCAATCATTAGCGGACCAGAGTTCCGCTGTGGCGACCCCTAACTAGGAAAAGCCGAAAAAAGAACAACTAATATTCATATTATATATGTTTGAGTTTATCAAAGTGATGCTTTCATGCTGAGGACTCTACTGATGTGAGATTCAAACCCTGCACCTTGTGTTTTATCAGAGGAAATATTCATTCTGTTGATTTAAGTTTAACATATGTTCATAGTGAAACCCACGGTCACAGTAAGATGCTGTCCGGAGACATGCATGTGTGCATAGTGAAGAAGCAAGTTTGGCCTTTTCATTACTTCTGAGATTTTATTTATTTATTTATTTATGCTAACTGGGTTAGTGGAATGTTTCAAAACTCTTTTCAGTCACAACCCCATCCATTTGGCGATGACATCAGCAATTACAATGGTATATAAACTGTGGTAAACAGATCATTCCAAGATTGTTAATGCATAACAGTTGCTGAGACAGAGACAAACCCTGCACCTTGTGTTTGTAAGGCAAACACCTTAACCATTAGGCCACCCTATGTGGGAAAATTGCAGCTGTTGATTTAAGTTTAACATATGTGCATAGTGAAACCCACGGTGGTGGTGCTGCAGTAGCGTTGTCGCCTCACAGTAAGATGCTGTCCGGTTCGATTCTCAGCTAGAGCGTCTTCTGCGTGGAGACATGTGTGAATGGGCGTACCTTCATTGAAGGTTGTGCATCAGGTCTGGTAACTTGGCACGTAAAAAATCAACTACCAATCCTTAGCGGACTGGAGTTCCGCTGTGGCGACCCCTAACCGGGAAAAGCCGAAAGACACAACAACATGTGTGCATAGTGAAGAAGCAAGTTTGGCCTTTTCATTACTTCTGAGATTATTATATAATACCCATCTTCTATTTATGTATTTATTTATTTATTTATTTATGCTAACTGGGTTAGTGGAATGTTTCAAAACTCTTTTCAGTCACAACCCCATCCATTTGGCGATGACATCAGCAATTACAATGGTATATAAACTGTGGTAAACAGATCATTCCAAGATTGTAAATGCATAACAGTTGCTGAGACAGAGACAATATACAGAGACACACAGATACAATATAAGAAAATATTAATGTATACATGATGCACACAGTCAACTAAACAAGTCATACTGAAAAAAAAACAGTTCTGAAACTGTAAATCAGTCAAACATGGTGTCCAGACAGTGGTTAACAATGCTAACCAGTATCTCTGAAACCAGTGCATTTGCTTTTTAGTGTGAGGGGGTTTCTTCATTTTTAATTCAAAATGCTTTCTATTGAGCATATTCTGTTTAGGCAGATTGTTCCAACAGGCTTGGGCCAATTTGCAAATGATTTTTCACATATAGTTAAAGAGATGGGAGGTATGATTAAATTGATGTCCTCATTGTATCTGTGTGAATAGAGACATTTCATTTGTTTGTATGGGGTGGACTGAAACTATCTTTAAGTAATTTAAAATTCAGAGTATTAAGCATGGTATTTCCTCTAGCAGAAACAGGGGGCCACTTTGATTTTTGGATAGTAATACACTTAACTTTCAACCATTCCTCATTGTAAATAAAAGCCTGCTGTGCCAATGAGAATTCTTTAGATACCTGTTTGTTTAACTGTCTGAATTTAACACTAACTTGGCAGTTCTAAATAAAGGCTGGTCTTGGCTTGTTTATTCTATAGATTGGATTTGGAAGGAAATTTGTTCGGCAAACAGCAATTGCCACAGTTCCCTGTCAGAAAAGATATCTGTTATATATAGGTAGTAGTGCTGCTATAACATTTCTAATAAGTAAGCTTTCCTCATTTGCATAAAAAACATGAAGTCATTGTTTTCCGATGGAGGGGACATTCTGAATGACAGACTCATGTTCTGATGCAGTAACAAAAACTGCTATTTTTGGTTCATAGGTATATACATTTTAATTATTAATATTAAATATGGCTGAAGGACCATGCAATACCTCTCAACCGTACAGATTTTCACAGAATGTCCAGATTTTTGCCTCAAAATTTTGGTCTGTTCCTCTTAAAAATTGTGTTTTTTTGACAAATCACTGGGATGATCTAAGGATTAAGGCCACTAAATAATGACATATATTTGATTTCCAAACTTCATATCCTTCAGAAAATGCATGTTAACACAAGTCCAGTTATTCTAACAACTTTCTAAGTTTATAAGACCAATATTTAAAATGTGTCCCTATTTTTGGGCCTTTGTCCCCCCATTTTGTTGGGCTTTGTCCAGATTTCTTGCTCTGAGGTTGAGGGTATGACAAATGTGCCAGTGCTATCACCGTCAGTCAGAGACATTTCAAATTCTGACATAACTTGTTGTACCCCACTCCCCCAGACAGTGACTTTGGATGTGTCCAAGCAAAGCAAGGAGCAGTTATGCAGTGCAAGTGTGCAGAGAGAGTATTCCCCCATCCAAGGTAGACACAAGTACAGTGGCTTTTCATCTGTCCTTGATTTTGCAGAATGTTCTGGTTTTCTGTCATGTTTTTATACTGTTGATTTATGGTTCTTATTATTCAGAAAATGCAGTTGTTGCTTGTTGGCTGCTTGTTAATTGGTACTTTTCTAAAGCTGAATATAAATTATAAGTAAAGGAGATGTGGAGTGGTTTGAGATGACTTGAGTGCTGCTTGTTTTTTTTTTTTTATATACTTGATTTTGACTGGCATTCCAGTAATGTATTTAAAAAGTAATTTATTTTTTTCATGCCTCACAACCATTTTGTTTCCATGTAGATATTAAACAAGCTGTCATGATGTAGCCAATGCATTGAAATATTTTTTTTCTTCTCCACATTATTTTTTCTTGATTGGACTCTCATAATGACGGTTTGGCACCCAGGGCAGCATATTTAATTAAGTCCCAGTTTTTGTGTTTTTGATCATGGCTCCACCCCTTCCCATTGACCCCACCCATTCATCTGTCTCCTGCAGCCCCTCTTTGATTTGAAGTCACCAGCCACCACTGTATCTGATGGATATGAATTAAAGGATCTGTGATTATATGTTCACTTCCCGCTGAACTGAGAAGACAATAAGATATGTTACAAATGGATATTCCTCGTTCGTCTCTCATTCCTCCTATACTACCAGCCCTGAACAATGTGTAGAATGCTTCCTGTAATCATCCTGATAACTAGCCATCAATTTCCTAAAAAAAGCAATAAAATGTATAAAGTGCCTCAGACTAATACATTTCTTTTTCTCTCACCTTAGATCAGATCCAGCCACCATATCCACTGCTTCGTTTGCCATTGTTTTTTTTTCTTAACACTAACCCTTCTCTTGGTGACAAGGATGGCAAGGTGTTGGACTGCGGTGGTAAGAGAATGTTTTCTTCAAGTTTAGCTTTCAGAATTCTTAGTTATCAAGCATACATGTAGAAGTTTATGCTTTGTTATATGGATGGTCTGAGGGAATCTCCTACCACACTTCCGAGAGAAGAAAGCTCTTTTCTAAATGAAACTGTTCCTACCTAGTCCAAGGTATCAGGATATGTTTTGAAAGGTCTGTATGACTGTTTCTAAGGCCACTGCTATTGCTACTGCTACAGTGTTGAGAAGATATGAGTGGGTATGTAACTAAAGGTTTTCTGATGAGGTAAAGTTTGAAATTTTAAATTCTGCTTTAGACAAGGAGGCATTATTTTGCTCTTCTGCTACACAGGTTTTCAAAAAATTGATGAAAGATGAGAACTGATTCAGGGAGTTTCTAAGATTTTTTATTTACCCCAATACAAACCATTTAGGCCTCCCACTTTCACTAAGAAACCAAATAAGCAAAAAACAGACATATCTTGACAGATAGTAGCTAAAACAAGATGGTCAGAGGAAATAATAAGAAACATGTCCTTTCAAAAGACGGGGCAGACCAACAGTACAGAATGACTATGACAGCACCCCCCAGCCAATATCTCCACAAACCTGTCCCAGAAACTGGTTCTCAACATCCCCCTTTGGCAAAAAATTGTCTCAGACTCTTGAGTGTTACAAGTGGAGCAGGAGGGTGACAGATGGAACTAGATAGCAAAATCCTCCCTTCAGGGGAATTCCAATACACCTTCTGAACCAAATAGATTATTTTCCTCAGGTTTTTCAGTTTTACATACACAAAAATCCTACAACCAGTGCCTGTAAGTCAAAGGGGCAAAGCTTCTATTCCAGAATATTTCTGGTATCAAAGAAAAGGGCCTTTTGGAGACCAGTACTAGAGCTTTCCTTACTAAACCTATATGTTAAAGTACCAGAATTTAAATGTTGACCTTAAGGAACCTATTAACCCTCATTCCTCCCATGAGTTTCATGGTAACTGGACTTAACAATTCTTATTATTGCATTCTCAGTTTCTAAGGTTCTCTATTTCTGGGTCAGATTATTAGTTTTCTGCATTACCATTTGGATTATTTGCAGCTCCAAGAGTATTCATGACATATCTAGGCCCAGTCATAGCTCATCACATCTGATTAGCATTCACATATTCCCTTATTTAGACTTATCTTTGCACAGTCTTTGGCCAGATGTCAAGAGTCTCTTCTGACCGATCTGAGCTTCTAGATAAAAGGTGTAAAATCCTCCCTGACTCCATATAACAGGATTATGTTTCTTGGCTGCTTTCTAGATGCCTCATTTCAGTAGGCCTTTCAGAGGTAATAGGAGGTAGATTTTTATCTGGAATCTTTCCTGAGCTTCTTCAATCTGTCTCAAATTTCTGCAAGGGAATTTCTCAGAATCCTAGTGTTCATAGTTTCTATGATTCTCATGATTCCTTTAGCCATGTTACACATGACAAAGATGCAGTGGTTCCTAAAAAAACACACACACGGGCCCAGCATTTACATTCTCTGGAAGATTAAATTATAGTTTTGAGCTTTCTAAAAATGGAATTGCATTGGTAAAACAATGAATTCAGCTGAGCCCAGGTCTCACTTTCTTTCCTCAGATCCCAAACTGATCTTTCACCACAGATGCTTCAGATTTTGGTCGGGGAGCAGTTTTCATGGGAATAAAGGTGCAAGGCCTGTGGAGCCATTGAGACGGACCAAAGCACATCAGTATAAAGGAGATGTTAGCTGTAATCCATGCCTTGAAATCTCTTTTATTACCTCTGGTTACCAGGAACTCTGCAAGTGATTACAGAAAGTAGCACAGTCATGTTGTACATAAAACAAGCAGGGAAGTACAAGGTAATACAGGCTGGTTATGATGGTTTGGGAGGTAGATCTATAGCATCCCTTAACCCTCCAAGTATCTTAAATTCTGTCAGAGCAAAATGTAGTGGCAAACAGGTTGAGGAAGACCAGGACAGACCCTCAAAATGGAAAATAAATGATTGTGGTCTCCTAGGAAATGATCCACTTGTGGGGAACACTTCAAGTAGATCTGTTCTCCTCCTTTCAAAACAAACAATAAAACAAATTCTGCATCAAGAGTCCTTGCAAGCAAGCCTGGAAAACTGATGCATTTTCATTCCCAAGTACAGGAATATTCCTTAATGCTTTTCAACCCTTTCTATTAATATCCAGGGTAATTCTGAAGATTCAGAAGGACTTCCCAAAAATCATTATGGTGATTCTCTTTTGGGCCAGGCAACATTGTTTCTCCCTTTTTGTGGAATTGTCCAAAGGCAGTTACCACAAGCTTTATCACAGACTTCATCTACTCACACAAGACAAGGGGGAATTTGTTACACCTCATTTGCAATCAGCTTCAAATGACTGCCTGGATGATTCAATTCTAATACCTTTTAGACACTTATTTTATGAGGGTGTTCAGCAGCTACTAAAAGAGGTAAGGAAACCCTATATTGGTAAGTAGAAGTCATTTTTTTAATTGGTGCCTAGCCAATAGCTAGGGGCCCCATCAGGGACTTTGTAACAATTGTGCTCAAGTATTTGTATGAGTTAATTTCCTCTGGCCTCTCTTATTCCTCTATACAGGTTCACTTCTGGCCATTTAGGCACGTCTGCACATGTATCTTCCTCTTTTTATTATGGTGGTAAAGCAGTTTCTTGAAAGAAATTTTACACCTGATGCCTCTGGCTTGGAATCTCCACTTTGTGCTGGAGAAGTTGGCTATGTCACCTTTTGAACACCTGATCATCAAGCTGATTTAAAGTTCTGGAAAACTCATCATTGCTCTGACATCTGCAAGAAGAGTTTCTAAGTTGTAAAATCTCATGGTGGGTAAAATTTACCTAATATTCCACAGAGCTAGGATCACATTACAAACAGACCCCTCTTTTATATACCCAGAGTGGTTTCAGAGTTTACTTTGAATCAAGCCATCAATCCCCAATTTTCCACTCAGAACCTTAAAAAAAAAAAAAAAAAAGCAGGGAAAAGGGATTTTGCATTCTCTGGACATTCTTAGGCAGCTCAGATGCTATCTTGACAGAACTGAGGCCTTTAGAAAAGCTGGTCATCTATTTATTTCTTATCAAAAGACAAAGAAGGGACATCCTGTGTCTAAACAGAAATTTTCCTGGTGGTTTTCCTCAGCTATTGTTTTTTGTTATTCCCACCTTGGGAAATCCATTCTAGGCAGTATCAAGGCACATTCTACTACAGCCCTGCCTTCTTCAGTGGTATACTGAAAAGGGGTGGACTCTAGTAGCATCATACCGCTGAACTGTCCAGATTTTTTTTTGCCTCATATTTTTGGTCAGTTCTTCATAAAATTTGTTGTTTTGTCACAAATGATTAAGGATTAAAGTCACTAAATAATAACATATATTTGTGTTTCAGGCTTCGTAACTTTCAGAAAACACATGGAAACACAAATCATGTTATTCTAGCAACTTCCTAAATTTATAATATTTATATTTAAATATTTAAAATCTGTCCCTATTTTGGACCTTTGTCCTCCCATTATTTTAGGCTGTGTCCAGATGTCTTATGCTAAGAGGCTGAGAGGTATAAGAAGCATGTTAGAGGAAGCTACATGGTACTCTGCACATACTTTTACAAAGCGTTACAAACTGGATTCCTTTTCATGGCCCAGGGTGAGTTTTGCTAGGACCTTTCTCCAGGGGCTCCTGGATTCATATCCTTCCTCCTCCCAGGTTGGATAGGCTTTACTAATCAATCCATACAGCCTAAAGGCTACTGCATGTGTGGGAATGAAAAATACAGTACAGTTGTATAAGTTGCACTTGACCATAACAGTAGATGTTTGAATTCCTCATTGCTGCAGTAGCCATACCAACCCTCCATCCCAAACTCTTGTTTATAGTTGTAGTTGGGATATAAAGTAGTTATTTGTTTCTGCTTCATGTGTTTCTTGGTTATTATTGCTATTTGGTTCAGGGTTGTTAGGCTCTTCTCTCTCCCTCCCTCTCTCACTCTGTATGGGCAAGAAAGTTCTACAGGAATCTTCATTCAGACTGCTGATTTCCCTCCTTAGGACTAACCAATCAGCAGTCCAAGTGAAAGTATGAATGGAAGTCAGAGTGATGTGGATTGTTGTTTCATGACAGGGAAACAGCCCATATAGTCTAAAGGCTACTGCATCAGTGATGAATTCAAACATCTACTGTTATGGGAAAGTGCAACTTACACAACTGTACTTTCTGAGTACCCTACCAAGCTTGAAATTGTTGAAAGAGATGATGTTCTTTTGCAGCCCCCTCTGATATTCCATGCTGCTGAGAGTTCTGGTGAGACCTCTAGGGAGGCTGCCATGCCTAGAGTACCTTCAAACATTAGTCAAATGTTTATATAAATCACTACTCCAGTAATCTTAGCTATGTGGATTATATCCTGCGCAGGATGCTACAGCTGCCAGCTTCCAAAGCATCAAGGGCACCTTTCATGTGCCCAAACCATTATGTAGCATAAGAAATAACATACATTTCTATATTTTAATTACCCAGAGCTGTACTAGACAAGTGCCAAATAACTCACCTTCTATTTTATGTGCTAAATCTCCTTGTACCTTTCAGAATAAACCTTTTTACTCACTGTGAGTTTGATAAAAGTGGGTTATTATGTAGCAGCAGCATACAGTAGAGATACATCTAATAATCCAACAAGATCCAAACAAATCTTATACTGATACTGTCTCAAATAATAGTGATGATGAAGTGAATCAGACTGAATACTCAGATTTTTGTAGTTCTGCATGAATTATACTCTCCACTGTAATTCTGAAATCAGAAATGTTCCTTTCCTCCATAATGGCAGAATTAAGCGAAACTTAACTGATTTCTGTAGTTTCTGGACTTTTAATTCCTTCTAAATATGTGAACTGTTGGACATTTGACTTGACTTCTGTACTCAGTTTTCTCAGTATTTGAATTGACGTCTGTCTTGAAAGTATCTTTCCTGACACTAAAACCCTGCAGATTTCCTACAAGTTCTACATGCCGCTTTAAACTTGGTTCCCAAGACTTGTACTGTCTAAAATGCTCCTCTTACTCTGTTAGCATGTAAACTCTGTATCAGTGCTTTGGCCTGAAGGTTATTTGGCTGAGCTCAATTGTATCCCTCACTGAAACATTATTTTCCAACAAAACTGTACTTACTGAAATTAATGTAAAATGCTATATAAAATGAAGGTATGGACCTTATTTAATATGGCTGCTTTTTAGGCATATGCACAGGGAATGCTGTACTTATGTAGGATTTATTCTGGCAAAATTATATTTATGTGAACTTTGTTCTTACAACTCTCACTGAAATCCCTGAATTGGGATTTGCTTCTGTAATTACTTTTTAAATGTATTAATGTAGTCTGCAAAAGATACTAAAATGTTCACTACAACTAATATATCAACTATACAATCATTTCGCTTTCTCTAGTAAACACACTTGTATTTTTTATTTTGACTCCTAGGTTTCACTTGAGCATTCATGACCTGTTAATTATCTGAAAATCTTCTGGAATGAAGTCTCTTAACTTTTATGATTTTATTCAATTTGGCAATTTTTGAACATCTTATAACAGGTATTACATATTCTTTGCAACAAGATCCATACTAATTTGGTGATATTCATTTATAAACTCTCTTTTATTGCCTATAATATATGTATCTTGAAGCATAATTACCATATATTAAATTGTTTCAGTAAATCTTTAACTAGGTTTGTTAGCATGTTTACTAATAATGTAGTATATTTACCTTTTAAATTTCTATGTACTGTAATAGTAGAAGTTCATTTACCAAAACCTATGTTTTCTGCATTCCTGATCTGTACCTTTGCATACCATGTCAGTGTCTTTTTAACTTTCTAATATATGATAATGATTATGTAATGTGCACTGTATTCTGTAAGAAATGAAGCCTGACCCATCATGTCTTGAATATACTGAATAATGATTACTACTTATTCTTTAGGTTGTTATATAACTTATTTTGATAAGCCTATTAAAAATAAATGTATCACTTTACCGTTAAACCTAATGACTGAATAATATGAGCTTTGATGTAATTCTACAAAATCTGTCATATAGCTTCATAGGTAAGTAATAGGCTATCTGCCTGAGGGCATCTGTAAGCCTAGCCAGAATGTGTTGGCTTTTGCCGCCCCCTTAGATTAGTTCCCTGTGCCTCTGTCCAGCAGAGCCATTAGTTCCCTCTGCCTCTGTCCAGCAGAGCCATTAGTTCCCTGTGCCTCTGTCCAGCAGAGCCACTGCAGTGATCCCCGGAGTAAAGTTTCTGTTTCCCATCCACTCGTCAAGGTTTCTCTTGAAGAGTGTTAGTGAGGGGCTCTGCCTAATGTAGATTGGAATCCTGTTCCAAAGCATGGGGAATCTCTGCGACAGGAATCTATCCCTCCAGCACATCCTATTTATCGTTGTGGTGAGGTTTGGATCCCTAGAGCGTGTGGCTCTCGGGGATTTGTTTTTTTTTAGGTGGAACATGTCCATCAATTCTGGGTTGGACATGGTCTTGTATGTTAGGCAGAAATAATCTCTGAGTAAGCGGTATGCAACCGAGTACAGCTGGAGTTTCTTCAGTCGGGCTGCATAGGGCATCTGTTTGAGGCCATTAATCCTCTTGGTAAGGTACTTCTGTGGTTTTTACAGCTGTTGCAGGTGTCTTGTAAGGTACATCCCAAATGGGGCATTGTACTCTATGATGGGTCTGATGAGTGATAAGTAGAGAGGCACAATAACCTCTTTTGTTCTAAATGTGAACCCTTTTGTGATTAGGTGGGCCACATAGAAGGATGTTCTAACCACCTTGACAATATAATTATCAAAGGAGAGATTACTATCTACTTGGGTCCCCAGATCCCTTATTACTTTTTCTGTATTTAGGGGACTACCACGTATGTGGTAGTTCGCGGGTACTTTGTTTTTTTCCAAAGGGGATGACTATGCACTTTTTGGCATTTAGCTTGAGGCCATGATTTTGACACCAGGTATCTCAGTGAGACCCTTCCGGAGGATGTCTGTATCAGCTGGAGAGTCAATTATGCCCCCCCCCCAGTTTGCAGTCGTCTGCAAACTTTGACAGTCATAGTCCTCCTGTGCTTGCCTGTACCTCTGAGAAGTATATACTGAACAGGAGGGGTCCCAGGACTGAGCCCTGGGGGACGCCACTTGTAACCGGTTTAGAGTCAGACCTAGAGCCTACAACTTTCACCGTGTGGGTTCTGTCCATGAGCCAATTGGCAACCCATCTCGTGACATAGGAGTTTATGTTCAGGCTGTCTATAATACCAGAATGGGGAATGGTGTTGAAAGCCTTTGCAAGGTCTAGGTAGGCTGTGTGGACCTCCTTTCCCTCGTCTAAAGCCTTGGTAACTGTCTCAAAGAAGTCCACCAGGTTTAGGAGGCATGATCTGCCCTTAACAAAGCCAAACTGGGTAGGGTCCAATGTTTGGAGGTTCCCAATGTCTCTGTTAATGAGTTCTATGATGATGCGCTCCATAGCCTTGCAGACCAGGCTAGTCAGGCTTATAGAGCGATAGTTCCCGGGCTTCGTTGTGGCTCCACCTTTGTGGAGCGGGATAACTGTCGCTGTGCACCACTCTATGGGTACATAGCCTGTAGAGAGGCTGAGTTTGAATAGTGTGTTTAGGTGAGGGGTTAGTTCATTTTGGAGTTCATGTAAGACACAGCCTGGGACACCATCCGGTCCCATTGAAGCTGTGTTTTTGGCTTTGAATAGGGCTGTTTTAACCTGTGTGTCAGTGATTGCTAGGGCTCTACATTCTTCTGGTATGGTTATGGGCCCTTTAGGAGGTGAGGGGGGGTGAAGTTTGCACTAAACCTGTCTGCCAGAATGTTGGCAATAGCAGTTGGTTCAGTGTATTTTGTGCCATTCTGCACTAACTTAGAGCAGATCTGAGAGTTTCCACTTAGGTTTTTGACAAAGCTAAAGAACGCTTTGTGGTTATCTTTGGAGTCCTTGGCAATTTTTCTTTCTAAGCTAGCCTTGGATGATTTTATGAGGGATCGTAGTTTCTTGATGATGTTGATCAGGGATGTCTTTCCTTCTTGGGATTTTACTCTTTTCTGTACTAGTTTCCTCCTTCTATTGTATAACAGTTTATGGCAAGGGTCCACCAGACTGGTTTCCTTTTCTTGGAGGAGTGAGTCTTGGTTTTGCTTGGGATAGCACGATCCATGCATTCTTGCAGGTGCTCATAGAGTGCCTTTGTAAGGGATTCAGCAGCTTGGACAGCATTGTCCTTTAGCATGGGGGCTGTGAACCTTTCCACCTCGGTCTTAGGTAACGTGAAGTTTGCTTTTGAAAAGTTTTTCATGGTGGTTTCCTTGATTGGGGGTGGGGTGGAATGTGGATATCCAGAGTGATTAGTCTATAGTCTGATCTAACCAGCGAGGGGTTGACCTCTGGTGTAGAACACCGGTCACCCGTGTTGGTGATGACCAGATCCAATATGTTGTCACCTCTGGTGGGGGTGTTGACCAGTTGATCCAGAGCGTTCAAGTTTATAAATTCTAGGAAGCAGTGGGCAAGGGGGTTAGTACTTGAGTAGTTCTCCCAGTTAATGTTTGGGTAATTGAAATCACCCAATATAAGGACATTTGGTAGGACCTTCATATGTTTCAGTGTCTCCAGAAACATGGAATGGGGGTCCTGGGTCATGGTGGGTGATCTGTAGCAAGCTACAATTTGAATTGCAGTTTTGCTCATTGTTAGTTGCACATGGATGATCTCTGAGGCATTGTGCTGCGCCACTAACCTGGAGGTGTGGGTATCCTTGATGAATATGGATACACCCCCACCTTTTGTGTTTCGGTCCGGGTTCTGTGGCCGAAAAGTATGGTATGAGTTATAGCCTGGTAGTGCTGGGGTGCTCTCTGGAGCCTTAAACCAGGTTTCTGTTACTGCACAGATATCAATGTTCTCCATACTGAGGAGTGCCTCGAGTGCATGCATTTTGAGGTTTAGACTTCTGGCGTTGAGTAGCATTACCCTGAGTTTTTGGTTGCTTGTGCTATTTACGGTGGTGGGTTTGTCTTTTGAGCCTTGCCTGAAAAATGCACTATGGGGGCAGTGAAAGCCTTGGCCAGTATTCGAAAGCCTAAGGGTGATAGGTGCAAGTCATCTCTTGTGAGGCAACGTGACTTGTCAAGCATGTCATTCCAGGTGGACAGATACTGGATCCCGTTTGAATGACACCAGAAACTTAGCCAATTGTTGAAATTGATCATTTTTTTTTCTTTATACTATGACATAATTCTTGGTGAGGGCAGGATGCTACTCAGGGTCAGGGTCAAGGTCATACCGGCTTGGGCTACATGATCAGAGAGCTCTTCCATGTCTCTTTTCATGTAGTCCAGGGAGATACGTCTCAGGTCATTCACACCAACATGGACAATGTCAGAGTCATATTTGTACTTGTTCTGGAGCGACCTGAGTGCTTGTGTTATGTGGCGGATCCTGACACCTAACTGCAGCCTTCTCCTTGTCGAGCCTAGTTAGTGGGACATCAGTGTGCCTGACTATAGAGTCACCTATTACTAGTGTGTTGGGTATGTTATTTTGCCTTTAGGGCTGTGATTGCGTGGCACACTGATTATGTGAAGTATGTGTTTCATGGTTTGTGATGGGGTGTGGAGGTTGCTTGGGTGTCTGCTTTGGAGGTCTCTGTTGCTTTTGCAGATTTTTATTTAGAGCCTCCGAGTATGTTTTCGCGTATTTATGTGTGTTATTTGCTGGTTTTGGTTTAGTAGGCCTATGTGAGACTGGTGGTGTGTTGCAAGTATTTTCCTTCTCCTCTTGACTGTCAGTTCCAGTCTTGGGTTGATATATATACACATATATATATATATATATATATATATATATATATATATATATATATATATATATACGTGTGTGTGTGTGTGTGTGTGTGTGTGTGTATTCTAACTTAAGATAATACTTTTTTAAGATAACTGAAACAAATTTACATAAGTTTTTTAGCATACTGTATATGTACTGAATAATCTATGTACTTAACTACGTTTCATTTATATTTAAAGAAACATTGAAATAAAATTAATTTTGGACTTCCAAGATGCCAGCACACTGATCAACAGCATAACTTCAGCTCTCCCAGTGTGAAAACACAAACTGAGAAAATGGAGTGCCACTGAATGTGTTTTTTTTTGGTAAAATGCAGTTACTGGCAAGTAAATACACTGCCTGGAAGCCAGCACATAATACATTTGGAAAACCTGAAAGAAAATCAGCCAGAAAAGGTAAAAAGAAAACACTGTCTGTAAAGGATACTACAGCCATTCAGCAAATACCAGTTTAAGCTTCAGCTTTGGTTCAGGAGTTGGTTTCCAGTAATTTAGAGAAAGAAAAAGTCAGATTTACTCAGAGGTGCTTAAAATAAATGAAACACTGACGGAATATATCAATTCAAACAACAAAAGACTGGAAAAATAGAAGAAGCTGTAACTAGCCATTGAGATGAGCTGATAAAATTGCAAAAATCAGAGGTAGACATGATGAAAAAGCTGGCTGAATATGAGATTTCTGAAGAAGAACTGCTTAAAAAGAGAAGACATAGCAAGCAGATAAAACACAAGATTTTATGCTTTACCAGAAAAACTGAAAGGAGCAGACTGTATTAATTTTATGAAAGACAAAACTTTGCACCAGCTGTCACAAATCCAAAATTAATGAAGAGTTTAAGCACCTTCATTCATATAAGACCAGAACTTTAACAAAAATAAAGCAACCATCTACTTCCTGTTCATTAAATACCTAAAAACGCACCAAATCAAGTACATTATTTAAAGTGGTATGCACATACATAAAACTTACAGAAAAACATAGTGATATATTGCAAATTCATTATAAGAAATGTAAGTACTATATTCTAAAATTCACAAGCATGCAGCTTTAGCTTTTAAAACAGGTTTAATAGAAACAATGTCATTATGGATCATTTCCTATACTCCTCTAAGATGCTCAAATACTTGAACAACAGGGAATTGTTCATAGGAGTTTCCTGTAATGAGATCAACATTGCACATCATGATATATATTTGACCCTAGAGGATATTTTTGTTACATATAACTTACCTCCCAAGGTTAGGGAATTTTTTGTGGTGAAAAAATCCTAGGATCCGGCAATTTTTGGCATCCCAACAATCCACAAAACAGTTACAGACCCCCTCCCCCAAGACTGAGAGTGACCACCTCAGCAGGTGCAAAGTCAGAACTTTTAGCCAAATATGTTGACTTTTGCTGTGGGTAAGAAGCATTTGTTAAAAGATTCATGGTACTTTTTTGAAATATTGTCTAATGTCCCCTTTGTTGCAGAGAGTATATGTGTTACCATGGACATTAAAGATCTTTTTTTAGTTATACCATACGAGTTAGGACTAGAATGGTTTCATGAGGCTATGGTGGCAGGTACAGATTTAAACGATGAGATGAATTTGATTTGCCGATCCATGGAAACGGTCCTTGTTAATAATTTTATTTGTTATGAGGACAAGTATTTTAAACAACACAAAGGTGTTCCTATGGGAGCAGCATCAGCCCCTATTTTTGTCAACATAGTTTTATGCAACTGAGAGGCCACTCTAGTTTTAGACTCAACTTTTTCTTCTAAGACTGTAACTTACTTAAGGTATCTGGATGATATCTTTATTTTACGGAAAGGGAGCTCCGATGAGTTGGATTTGTTTATTAATTTTCTTATCATTTTCACATCAAACAAATAACCATTCCATTAATTATTTGGATATTACCCTATAAAAGAACTTTGATGTTGGTAGGTATGAGTTAAACATGTATCAGTAGGACACTTTTTCAACTGCCTACTTGCATTTTGACAGCCAACACCCCTGGTGGTAAAAGAGAAATTTAGTTAAGGGATGATTAAGTAGGTCAGTATCCGATGGCTCTACTTTCAAGGAGGAAGCCAATAAACTTTGTGTTATGTTTAAAGATCGAGAATTTGTTGGATAACTCTCTTAAGTGGGTTACTGAGTGTAGAATTACCAGGTTTAGCCCCCCTTTTATGTCCAAATAATGTGGTTTCTATTATTAAGACAGCTAGTGAAATGGTGAACTTAACCCAGGCTTTTGTAATGGAATATAGTAGAGGTGTTCATTCTTTGAAATGTACTATCAATAATCACTGCATTCTGTTTTTGGCATATTTGGTATGTTGCACCAGTAAGATGAACAACCTAATTCGTATACAAAAACAGTAGCAATTTAAAGGCTATTCTTGAGAGGAACATATGGATTGAAGGGATTTTCACTAGAAATCTAGGAATGAAACGTTGTGGTGCTTGCAAGCAATGCAGGTATATATTTGAAGGATCCCCCTCTCTGTTCCCACTTAATCTAAACTAATTTCAGTTAGGGGAAATTTTGATTGTAACACTAAAGAGGTCATTTACATTGCTTTTTGTGCTTATTATCCATCATTTTAGGTTGGAAAAATGATTGGCCCTTTAAAAGTAAGAATTTACCAACACATTTATGCTATTAGTAAAGCCAGCAGCGCCTGTGCTTTATATAAACATTCTGTTACATGCAATCCTTAAAAAAGTCCCCAACCCTATGGGGGGGGGGTGATTGGGAGCTATTAGTAGAGCAGAGGGAATTTTATTGGCAAGTTCTGCTAAATGCAAACACTTCATAGGGGTTAAATTATGTTGTTTCCATTGAACCTGTTTTAAAAGCTAAAGCTGCCTGTTTATGAATTTTAGAATATACTGCAAATTTCTTACAATGGAGTTGCAATATGTCATTATGTTTTTTTATGTACGTTTTATGTATGTGTATACCATTTTAAATTATGTACTTGATTTGGTATTTAATGAACAGGAAGTAGATCATTACTTTGTTTCTGAAGAACTTCTGGCCTTATATGAATGAAAGTGCTTAAACTCTGCATTAAATTTGGATTTGTGACATCTGGTGCAGTGTTTTGTCTTCAGTAGTGCATGTTCTATAGTCTTATCTCGACTTCATTCTTACATATGGGTTCGGAGCCGATCCTCGGCTCTGACTCGGCCTATTACAAAGCTCAAAGTCTCTTACTTGGCTTGTGGCTAGGTAAGTATCTCAGAGTGCACTAGTACAATCCCCAGATCTCATTTGCTGCGTCTACGAGTTCAGAAGTGCTTTTTGCTTGGCCGTGGCTAAGTTCAAGCTTTTTGTCTTTATTATCACTTTACTGATTCTATGGCTAGTTATCTTACTATTAATAATATATATATATATATATATATATATATATATATATATATATATATATATATATTGTGTGCAGTGTTTTTTTTTTGCTAGTCTTGATACAGATTTTTTTTCTCTGTGGGTCCGAGTTTATATTAGGGCCTTTGTTTCTAAATTTTAGAAATTTAAAGCTTGCATGCAGTCTTGTTTGTTCGATACTTTGCTTGCTGCTAAGTTTGTGCCCTTTCAACAACTTAGCCTATCTACCTAGGTCCGTTTAAGTTAGAGGACCTAGTCTTCTGCTATTTTTCTTATTTTCCACAGGGCTAGGCCCATTTAAGTAAGAGGACCTAGTCCTCTTTCTCTGTTTGTGTGTGTGTGTGTGTGTGTGTGTGTGTGTGTGTATGCTTGTTAGGGCTAAGCCCATTTAAATTAGAGGACCTAGTCCTTGTTGTGCTTGTTATGGACCTGTTTTATTACATAGCTGTTCAACATGTCTAAAGAGTTTAAAGGCCACAAACCTTCGGGTTTCAAAAAATGCATAAAGTGCTCCCAGAAGATGTCAATTACGGATGGCCATAGTAATTGTGTATATTGTCTCGGAGCCATTCATTTGCAGGAAGCCTGTTCATTCTGCCATTCCTTTAGCTCCAGCATTTTCCAGGAGCAGAAGAACAAGTTCATTTTGAAAGGTCTCATCAAGCCTTCTTTCGAGGAAGACTTAGCGTGTTCTTCTTCATCTAAGTCATATTCATCCAAAAAAGAGAAGGTTAAGTTGGCCAAGAGGCATTCTCCGGCACTGACTAGTGTATCAGAACCTCCTCAGAAACAATCAAAACTTGATAAGACTTCTTCCTCCTCGGCTCCACTGTCCTTGGAGCTGATCAAGGTTGTCGATGTTGGCACTGCAGTGTCGGCCCTAAGCCTTTTGGAGCCTACTACTGAAAAAATTGCATCGGAGCCAGTCCAGAGATCCTTTGCTGGTCTCCCTAACCTTAAGATCTCCAATTTTACAGAGATCCAGATTGCCTACCATGTCATCCAGATCCTCCAAGAGCTTGTCAGAGGAAGTTGTAGAGAGAGTAGTGCTTAGACTCCTGAAGTCATCTGCTTTGCCCAAATTGTTGTTGGCTCTGACCCAGTCAGTTCCGGAGCCACCTGAGTCCATCTTCCATGTTGTGGTTCCTCCACCGAGCCGAGTCGGGTCTTCAGAGCCAGAGGTTTCGGTGCCACTTGTTGTGGAACCCTTGGTTCCAGCTTCCCTCATGGATGTCTCGGAGCCAAGTTCCGCTCCGACACCTTGGCACCACCTGTGGTGTCTAGGAGCCGAAGATCACCAGTTGGCCCTGACAGGAACACTTGGATCCAAACCTCTTCGGTTCTGAATCTCCCTCTTGGTGCATCGGCTAGGGTGAGCTTGGACCCTACATCCATCTCGGAGTGGGTCGCTCTGGAACCGCTGACTACCTCCATTTCCTTGGAACTGGGGTTGTCTTCGGAGCCGGAGAGATCTGCTTTTGAGATGATGAGTATGCTGTCTCGCTCATCAGCTCCATGCAAGGGTACTGATGCTCTTCCTCCTCAAGCACCAACCTCTGTCTCAGCACCTACTCTCTCCCTTGACAGCAGAAACCCACAGCCTCAGGATCCCCCATTGGGTGGACCCCAGTCTTCCGAGACCTTCCCAGAGTACCCTTCTGAGGAGCCCCCTCAGAAGAGGATATGCAAGAGGAAGCATGTAGACTCCCCAGACAAGTCCATCACTTCAGACACTGACCTTGAGGAGTCAGAAGGGTCCCCCAAGTCATCCTCTGATGATGTCTCCTTTGTAGACATATTAGAGATCCACTGTCACCCCTTCTGACAAGGAGTCAGTGTACCTGAAGGCTTTTGGGTCTCAACCTTCAGCCTCTTGGGTGACTCCACCTTTCGATGAACTCTTAGACCTGGTTAGTCGGAAGGTGTGGGAGACTCCTGATGCCATGGAGCCAGTTCCCAGAAGACCCAATAAATTCCTGTCTGCCCCAACAGAGAAAGATTTTTTTGTCCAAGGGCGTGCCTGTAAATGCCATGGTGGTGGCAGCGGACGCTAAGAAGGAGCTAGCGGAGACTTCTTCATCTGTCCATCTGCCAAATAAGGAGTCTTGAATGATGGATAGATATGGGAAGCATATCTATTCTTCAGCAGCTTTTACTCTCAGATTGCTGAACTATCTCACACATTTTACTAGGCTTCAAAGAGATCTCCTCAAGGAGTTAGGAGATACTCTTCAAGGTACATCTACTGAAGGAGTCCCTGAGAAGGTGTCTGCTCAGTTGTCCACCTTAAATTCCATCGTGAACTCCTCCATGAGGCTGATCTTCTATGCAGCTGATGGAGCGAGCAGGGCAGCGGGTTCAGGGGTTTCCCTTAGCAGACACTCCTGGATGTGCTTATGTAATTTTGCAGAGCCTTTCAAGTCTACTGCCTTTACCAATGCCTCCTTTGACGGTTCTTTATTGTTTGGACCTAAGGTAAAAGATACACTCACCAGGTGCGAACAAGAAGGGAAAACTCTCTCTGCCATGGCAGTATGTTTTACCGTCCCCTCTAGATCATATCCTAAGGGTCAGAGAGGTGGTTAGATGTGGTTCAAGAAGTCCCAGAGATTTTTCCCAGATGCACAGGGTGACTCCTCCTTCAGAGGCAGAGGAGGAGGAGGAGCTAATGGTAGATGTCACCCTAGAGGCAGGGGGGAGTCCACAAAACCAGGCAGGCTGCAATTCATTTCGATGCCATCCCTATCAGTGCTCCTGATGTGGGGCCCAGCTGCATTTCTCTGGAGCCAGTCGGGGGTCGCCTATATTTGTATCCAGAAGCCTGGCTAAACATCACCCAAGACAAATGGGTACAAAGAATAATCACCAGAGGTTACTCCATACCCTTTCCTCTTCCACCCTACACTCCCAATAAGATCCCAGATGTTCCACCCAATCACAGGGATCAAGCAACTGTAGAAGTGCAAAAGTTGCTTGCAAAGAGAGTCATACAAACCGTCCCTGCAGACCTGATAGGATTTGGAACTTACTCCAGATTCTTTTTAGTGCCAAAACATACAGGGGACTGGAGGCCCATCTTGGACCTCAGCAAACGAAATGAATCTGTAAAGAAGGCCAAGTTCCAGATGGTGACACTGCAGTCTATACTTCCTCTGTTAGGGAAAGACAATTGGATGTGCTCCATAGACATCCAAGATGCATACTACCATATAAAAATGGACAGAGCATCGAGGAGTCATGCTTCCAGCTGGCAGCCAGTCACTACCAATTTTGTGCTCTGCCCTTTGGTCTCACCACAGCACCCAGGGTGTTCACCAAATGCATGGCAGTAGTGACAACTCACCTGAGACATCTAGGATTCCAAGTGTTTCCGTACCTGGACGACTGGCTCCTGACCACCACCACCAGGCATCTACTCCTACAAACCAGAGAGTCCACCTTCCAGCTTTCTTCCCAGCTGGGGATTACAATAAATTGGGAAAAGTCTGCCTTATTGCCCTCTCAATTTTTGAATTTTATAGGTGCAGAAATAGACACAGTCGTCATGTTAACTCGACTACCTGCAAAAAGAATTTGGAACCTCAGACAACAAATTCTCAATTTACTTCATCTACAGAAAGTCAAGGCAAAGACAGTGCTAAAACTCTTGGGGACCATGGCCTCCACCATAACATTAGTCCCTATAGCCAGATTACATATGCAAATTCTCCAATGGCTTCTATCTGCCCAGTGGCCTTTTCAACAACTGCCTCTATCTCACCATATCATCATAACAAAGTCTTGCAAAAAGGACCTTCATTGGTGGATTCAACCTGACCAGCTGACAACAGGCACTCCATTCCTTCCTCGCCAACCCATTGCTACTGTGACCACAGATGCCTCACAGATAGGGTGGAGGGCATTATCTAGGCAGGACTGTCCAAGGCACATGGCAAGATCATGAGGCTCACCTGCATATCAATGTCCTAGAGATGAGAGCAGTGCTTCTAGCATTGCAAGCACTTCTCGACTTTCTTCCTCTAGGAATGATAGCAATCCAATCAAACTACATGTCAGTGGTATGGTATCTCAACAAGCAAGGAGGAACCAAATCTTACCCCTTTGTCGAGAGGCCCCTCATGTATGGAAGTGGGCAATTTCTTCCCAAGGCTTTCTAGTGGCAACGCATATCCCAGGGACAACCAATGTGATAGCCGACAAGTTCAGCAGGGCAATCTTGATGCCTCACGAGTGGTCTCTGTATCAGAAAATAGCGGAACAGATCTTCTGCAAATAGGGACAGCCTTGCTGCAATCTCTTCACCTGTCCGATCAACTCCAAATGCAGCAGCTACTTCTCCCTTATCCCCCCTCCAGGGGAGTTACCGAGAGACGCACTTGTTCATGATTGGCCCCTGAGACTCCTTTATGCTTTCTCTCCCTTTCCTCTCATATCCAAAGTGATTCAGAAAGCAAAGTTATTGGGAAGCAAAAGATTCTTATCATTCCTTACTGGCCTCATCAGATTTGGTTCCCCTTTCTTGGCCCTCATCTACTAGACAATCCATGGACTCTGGACCCGGTGCCAGACCTCTTGACACACATGTCAGGCTCACTTCACCCCTGCCTCCACACCCTCAATTTGACAGTGTGGCTGCTCCAATTCCATCCCTAGTCAGGCTTCATGATTTTTCACCTGCTGTGACCCACATCCTTACATCTTAGCATAAACCTTCCACTAGGAAGTTATACACCAACATAGCAAATGGGCAAGGTTTTCTATCTGGGCTAAAGAAAGGAATGTAGATCCTTACACTACATGCATCCCTATGGTTTTAGAATTTTTTGTATGAACTTTTCCATCAGAGATCTGCCGCTGCCACAATTAAGGTCCAATTGGCAGTGATATCTAATTTTCATTTGGGATAACATGAATATAACCTGTTGTCCCACAGATTGTGTAAAACCTTCCTTAAAGGCACTACTTTGTTGAGACCTCCCTTTCAGGAACTGGTATCTCCCTGGGATCTAAACTTTGTTCTGTCCAAACTAACTTCACCGCCCTTTGAACCTGCACATACGTGACTATTGAAGTTTCTGTCCTGGAAGACCTTGTTTCTAGTAGCCATCACATCAGCTTGACAAGTATCAGAGTTACAAGCACTATCTATTAAGCCTTCTTATTTGATTTTCCACAAAGACAGAGTTTCCCTTCATACAAATCCTTCCTTTATCCCTAAAGTTTGCTTTCACACTAATTTGAACCAAACCATAGAATTACCTGTGTTTTTCCCTAATCATTCTAACACTGCAGAATACAAATTTCATCAAATGGATGTTCACAGACAGTTACGGTTCTACCTTCACAGGACTAAGGAACTCAGAAAGTCAGACCAATTGTTCCTTTTCTTTTCTGAATCTAGAATAGGTCAGCCAGTCTCTAAAGTGACCCTATCAAATTGAATTTTGAGCTGTATTTCCTTCATTTATTCCTCCAGTGGAAAAACTCTACCATTCACGATTAAGGCTCATTCTACTTGATCCCAGTCTACATCTGCTGCCTTCCAAGCCAGAGTTCCAATTGACAGTATCTGTGCAGCTGTAACTTGGGCTACCCCCCATACCTTTATTACTCATTACAAATTGGACCTGACCTCAAGAGGTAGAGCCTTCTTTGGTTCCACAGTATTCAGGAGTATTTTCCCATGAGCCACCCAAGAATAAGGTGCTAGGGACACTGTTCCCATATGTAAGAATGAAGGCGACATAGGACTACAGAACATAAAGAAGTTATGTACTCACCATAATGTTCCATGTTTGTAGTCCATCTCGCCCTTCATTCTTATGAACCCACCCACCTACCCTCATCCTAGAAGGATCTGGAGACAGGATAGTGTTACCTTGATAGGGTGGAGACCTTTCATTATTGTTGTTCTTTCTGGATAACTTTATTTCTATCTTTTTATAGTTTAGCAGCAAACAAGATCTGGGGATTGTACTAATGCATTATGGGATACCTACCTAGCCATGAGCCAGCTAAGAGACTTTGAGCTTTGTAATAGGCCGAGTCAGAGCCGAGGATTGGCTCTGAACCCATATGTAAGAATGAAGGGTGAGATGGACTACAAACATGGAACATTATGGTGAGTACATAACTTCTTTTTTCATTAAGTTGTTTTTCGTGTTTTTGGTTACTTAATTTTATGAAAGCACAAATAAAAAACTGGACTGATGCTCCACAGCAGAATTTGTTAATTGAAAGGGCACATCGAGTGTATGCTCCAAACCTGGCAATGAGAAAGCAGCATTCTTTTAAGTAAGTGAATTTACAAAGACATTACTGAGTACATTTCCACTGAGACAAACTGTCTGCAGGTACAAGCAGTTAATTTTGAGAATTCTGTATATTTGTTCCTGAAGGAAATGCAAAATTTAAAGGTGCAATGGCAATCAGTTCAGTGAAAGAAATTAAGTTTGAAATTATGTGAAGTGAATAAGAGGTAACAACCTCCCTAGCAGCCTTAATACTTTAATGCAGTTGATAGAACAGTATACAATTTAGTTTTATTTAAATATAGCAAATGCAATTTTTCTTAGGGCTAAAAGTTAATATTTTCCAAACGCATGCAAGGTTTTGTTCATATTTGGGAAGAAAAGTGATATATGAAAAGAAAAAACAGGAATCAGTGTAAGTGGGAGCACAAGCTGTAGCATGCACTTTAATGTGTGTAACCATACCTCTCAACTGTATAGATTTTTTAAAGAATGTCCAGATTTTGGCCTCATATTTTTGGTCCATGTTTCTTAAAATTGTGTTTTTTTTTCTGGCAAATTAGTAGCAAATCATTAAAAATTGAAGTTAAAAAATAATGACAGACGTTTAAGTTTCAGACTTCACACCCTTCAGAAAATTCATGCTAATGTAAAACCTGTTATTCTATCAACTTTCTAAGTTTGTCAGAGAAATACTTAAAAATGTACATATTTTTGGGCCTTTGTCCAACCTTTATTTATGGTTTTGTCCAGATTGCTTGCTGTAAGAGGTTGAGAGGTATGTGGATAACCTTAATTTTAGGTTAGATAACGCCTGTGGGTGCAGCTATCATTTTGGGGTAGTTATCTTCTGGAGGGTTACACTTCATATTTTGAAGATGTACATAGTTTTTTTGTGTTTGTTCCAAGTTAATAGGAGATTTTTTTTTGTTTTGAGAGTTTTCATTAACAAATAAAGTCTTACAAAATGTGACATGGGTTCAACTACAGGTGAGAAGAAACAACTGTACAAATGATCAGCCTGCTGAACATTAGTATATGCTTGTAACACAAAAGCTGGAAATACACTTTCAAAAAAAAGTGTCATGTATAATAGGTAGGAACAATAGCTTTTTTATCATGATGTCTATGCTGTCCATGTTATCCTGGAACACGGACGGTCATACAGGTACAGATATAAAGAAAAGAATACTGAACCATATTAAAAATGCAGAATGCAAATAAGAATGCTGCATGAGACACATTTGGAGAGAAATGAGCATGGCAATTTGATGAAGAGTGGATTTCAGCATGGATATTCAGCAGAGTATCAAGGACAGAGGACAAGGGGAGTAATTATATTAATAGCTAGAATGGCTCCAATATTGATAGATGAGGGAAAAAATAAAAATAGTAGATCTGTAATAGTAAGGGTATACTGGCAAGGCAGTAGGATTACAATGGCTTTTATTTATATTCCACTGAAAAGTATCATGTTGTGTAAGAAATTTTTGGGAGAAATAATCAGCTTTCAGCAGAGAATATTATTTATAGCTGGGGACTGGAATTTGATTTGCATTAGTAAGGATGTATCAGGGGACCTAGAAGCAATAATATAACAAAAAATATTGATTTCTGAAGAAATTTATGAAAATATTTGGTATGGAAGCTATGAATTCAGTAGTAGGACTCCAACAGAATTTACATATTATTCCCAAGGTACAATAACTCGGCTAGACTAGATAGAAATTGTATTTCATAGGATCATGTGAATTTAATTAAAAGCTTTGACATACATCCAATGACTATTTATGGTCATTCGTGAATAAAAACTAAGATAAAATGCAGAGAAATTAAGTAAAAATAAGACACTGGCACTTTTCCACTTACCTGTTAAAAAGAGAAGAATTTAAGGAATGGGTAGTGGAATTTTTTTGAGATGTATTAATGAAGATAGAAATATCTTCAGAAGTTATAGCTAGTGACTGGGATAAAATGAAAATGGAGTTTAGAAACAGAGTGGAAATAAAAGAAAAAGAGAAACAGATATGGTTAAGAAGTCAGAGAAATTACTTAGAGGAGCTGATAAAATTTACAGTATTGCAGTGTAAGGGGACTCTCACAAAACAAGAGAAGATGCAGAGTGCTAAAAAGAAACGAAGGGAGTACCTACATAATATACATGAGTTTAGAAAGGTTGCAGTTAAGCAACAATTTTTTGATAACACCTCCAGAACACAGAAACCTTTAGCACAATGACTTAGGCAACAGAATGTTGGAAAGGGTTGTCACCAAACGTAGGGAACCTATAACAAGTAAAATAACCAGAAATACTGTAGAGGTTTTAGAGATATTCTGGAAATTTTATGAAAATTTGTATAAATCAGAGACATGTGGAAATCAAGAAAGAATACAACTGGAAATACTTATGGAAGATTTAATTATGACAAGTTTAGGGGGTAGATGATGCTCAACAACTAACAGTTAAGATATGAGGTGATGAGATAAAAGCAGTGATGTATAATCAGTCTTCAGAAAAGTCTCTGAAAACAGATGGTATTCTCTTTGAAGTTTGGAAATTAGGAGGGAAGAAAGTGATAAAGATCTGGAAGATTTTGTTTAACAGTATTTTAAAAGGAAGGGAAGCACTAACATCTTGGAATAAAACTGTGGTGGCTGTGTTACCTAAAGATGGCAAAAAAACATTCAGACCCAGCTTCATATAGACTCCTTTAAATGTTAAACCACAATTATAAAGTGTTTATGTCTATACTAGCTAAAAGAATGCTAAAGATGTTGAGAAAATTGATAGATATGGGTCAGCATGGTGTTGCGGAGGGGAGGCAAACATTGGAATGTAAAAAAATTATTCTGTTGTTGGTGGGTCTTGATGCAGAGAAAGCATTTGATAGAGTAAGCTGGGATTTTATGAGTGAGTAGGGCACTGGAAGTATTTGCATTTCCTGATACAATAATAAGGTTAATTAGAAGGATATATGAAGGCTTGGAGGCAAGAATTAAATAGGTAGGATTCCTCTCAGATAAGATGTGTTTGAAATGAAGAACCAGGTGTCGGTGTTCTCTTTCCCCTTTATTTAATTTATATTTAGAGCCAGTGGCAAATAAAATAAGGGACTCAAAAATACAAGGATATAATTATCCTTTGCATGTTCTCCCTGCGTTCTCTTGGGTTTCCTCAGGGTACTCCAGTTTCCTCCCACATTCTAAAGACATGCATCTGGAGCATTTCTCCCTGGGCCTCCGCCGAAAATAGGCTCTGTCCTAGTCGGACTTTCCCAGTCAACAAATGTTAAATAAATAAATAAATAAAATAATTAATTAGTATGTTAATTGAGAAAAGTTAGCTTTATTTGCAGAGAATATTATTTTGTACCAGATAAATCCAGGAAAAGGCCATCTCGATGTTGTGGAACATTTTGAGACTGTTTCAAGTATTTTCGTGGTATAAAAATAATGAAAGTAAAACAAAGGTTAAAGCTGTAAATTATGTGCCTGCACACAAACTGTTTCAGAAATATGCATACGTATGGGGACATGATAAGAATTATTTAGGAGTATGGATTAAAAAGGCATCTTTTATGGCAGCTAAGGATATGTGGGAAGAGACTAAACAAAAGTTAATACAAAAATTGAGAAACTGGAAACTCTTATTTATGGATATGGATAGTAAGATACAAACAGTGAAAATGTTTTTAGTCCTTTTAGTCTTGAATACAGGACAATCATACTTTACAAACCCGAGGAGAAGTTGAGGACAATAATTAATAAAGAATTGACTGAATTTATCTGGGAAGGAAAAAGGACAAGAGTAAAGTGGGATACATTGATCCTTCTGATAGAACAAGGTTGTTTAGGTTTACCTGATGTGAAGGGATATTTTACAGCTACAGAGTTAAGGCTCAGATACATAACACAAGCAGAATGTTATAATTCAAAGTGGAAAGGGATGATGATGAAGCAAGGGAGAAGTTCAAGAAATTGAGAGGAAGTGGGATTTTGGATGCAGATCCTTAAGGAGAACAATAACAACCATACAAAGTATTAATTCATGAAGTAGCAGAAATTATTCTAAGTACTAATCGAATATGAGAATGGAGAAAGGAGATTTTGCCAATAGGAATGACTGCAAGTAGGGGGGTACTGAAAATAGGCAAGACAGGGATGGAATGTATTGGAGAAACCTAGCAAAAGAACAAAGATATTGGGAGCAAATAACCCAAGCAGGAAGGGTAATTGAGTGGGATGAGACTAAGAACTGGAGCTGAGGGGGCCTAGTGGGCTAATGCACTGCATGCTATAGTTGTCAGGGGCTTGGGTTTGAGATGTGGCAGGGGTGGTTATTTTGGCAGATAGAACAGAGGGTTAAGGCTGAGAGCTGTAGTGCCTGTGGTACAGAGCTTGATTCCCACAGTCCTTATTTGCCTGCCGTGTGACCTACAGCAATTCACTTAACCAGGCAGTGCTTAGGAGCAACTGGGAATTTGGGCTAGGCTTCTGAAAGGCCCCCTGGACTGCAAGCCTAGTAATTACCTTTGAAGTAAAAATAATACGAGTATTTCCCCCTCCCCTTATCTCTAGGGAGCAAGTCATCACTGCCCTCTCAAAGGCAAAAAAACACAGCCTCCATGGGGCCCAATAACATCCTAGGCTGCATCCTACATGAACTCAGGCAGGAACTTGCAGCACCACCCTATTCATCCAAAGCCTGAGTACTGGCTTCATCCCAGCCGAGTGGAGGACAGCTACGGTCATCCCTTTGCACAAAGGTGGAGTGTCCACTGATCCAGCAAGTTATAAGACACATCAGCCAAACTAGCCTGATCTACAAGGCCATGGGGTGGATTATTATGGACCTCATTAACAAGGACATTGGCAACCTCCAGACACTTGATCCTACACAGTTTGGTTTTGTCAAGGGGAGATCATGCCTGTTAAATTTGGTCGACTTCTTTGAGACAGTCACCCAGGCCATAGACAAGGAAAAGACTGTGCACACTGCCTACCTTGACCTGGCCAAGGCCTTCAGTACCATTCCCCACTCAACTATGATAGATAAACTCTCTCAACTAGGCATCAATCCATATGTTACCAGATGGGAAGCAAACTGTCTCACTGATAGAACCCACCTAGTCAAAATTGGGGAAGCCAACTCAAGTAGTAGACCCATAACAAGCGGTGTACCCCAGGGGTTGGTCTTGGGACCTCTGCTGTTTGGGATATACTTCTCAGAGGTGCAGGCCAAATCTAGTGGGCTATGGCTGACCAAGTTTGCAGATGAATGGGTTCAGTCATTAATTCCCCTAGAGATGTGGACATCCCCCAAGAGGGTCTCACCCAAACAAATGACTGGTGCCAGAAACATGGCCTCAAACTTAATGCCAAAAAATGCATCATCATTCCTTTTGGGGAGAGTGATGTCCCCACAAATTATCACATTGATAATAAGGCTCTAAGCATGCAATCAGTCGTGAGGGACTTGGGCACCCAGGTTGATAACAAACTGACTTTTGACCACCATATTGCCTTCATTGTACAGAAAGATTTTTACATGGCCCACATCATTAATAGGGGTATCTCATCCAGGGACAAGGTGGTCTTAACATCCATGTATTCTTCCCTTATAAGACCCATTATTGAGTACAATGCCCCTTTCGGGATGTACCTCACAAAGCACATGCAGCAGCTGGAGAGACAACAGAGGTTCCTTACCCGGAGAATCTAGAGCCTCAAATATCTCCCCTACACTGACAGGCTAAAAGTCCTGTCCCTCTACTCAGTCTCCTACAGACTCCACAGAGGTGACTTCTGTCTGGCATACAAAGCAATCTCAGACCCCACCCTGATGGGACTGCTGCATATCCGCAAGTCAGGCTCCACTCGAGTAACCCGCACATGCAACCTTAAAGGAGAACCACACCCACAGTCTCAAAAAACATGTTTATTTCATCATGGTTTGGTGTTTCCTACATTTTAACATCTCTCTGGGACTAGTTAGAGCTTTTTAGATTTATTTATATGCAATTTCTGACTCTGACCACATGGAGTCTGGCATCTTGAAATAATTCTGAATGTTTAGTCTGCCTCTAAGTATCTCAGAATGCATTGTTTGTCTACAAAACATTGCATCATGTCTGCCACTTTTTTCTTAATGCCCCTGTCAGTGCACTGATTTTTACAGGCATTCACTGCTGTGTTATAGTCACCTACTTTTGGTTAAAATGTTATCCTTTTTTAATGACTACTTCAAACACAAGCAGTGCAAATGCTACAGAACAGAACTGAAAAGTGCATTTTATTTCTCTTTCTTCTTTGAAATGCTAACTTGATTTCTTTTGTGAAGGCTGAAATCTAGTTCTTCAAGGCATCTCCCCTCCCCCTTCACACCTACCTTCCCTAGCTGTCAAAGAACTAAGGGTAATTTGACCCATTATCTGCATGTGATTGACAGCTCACAGCAGGTGACCAGACTAATGTACTGTTTTCTTGTCAGCCTTTCCTTCCTTACAGTGGGAGACTTTTTTGTTGCACTCCTCCTGTCAAATTTAGAACCAAGCTCCATAGCACTGGGAATAATCACTGCTTTGCAAAGCATCAAACTCCCGCTTATTTTCCCTTCCTGTTTGGTTAAATAGCTAACAAATGATACACTACAAACACAAAGTATTTCACAAACTTGCATGACAGCACTCACATGCTTTTTTAAGTGGTAATTTAAGAAAATTACGGTATTGCATACTTCATGTAATCTGATGTAGTGTTGTTGATTAATTTTGACAGACATCTGCTTCTATTGTAAAAAGATACAATTACTGTCTACTCATGGTCATTGCAAATGTATGCTCTTAGTTTTTGCAGCTGTTACTGTGCTTCTGCCTGTACTTCCTCACTGTACTTTGTCACATATCGGTAGGGCTCTTCAGAAAAGTAAGATTATACTTTGACATTTTTGCTGGACTATCATAGTTCCAGCAACGGACAATTTTGTGTTCCAACCACAGTTACAATTACACAATCACAACCCAAATCAACTACATATACTCCATCTGTGTTCCAACCACAGTTAGAATTACCCAATCACAACCCAAATCAACTACATATACTCTATCATATCATGGTTTACTCAGAATTTCACCGGTTAGTATGCATAGTCTTACAACATATTTTGCTTTCATTCCAGTATGTCCATTTACAAATAAGTATGCACTCTCTCCTTTTATCTCTATAAATATACATTGTCTGCATTAAGACTCTAGTGTACTGATGATCATCTAACACCTGTGAAACAGTTATGATTTTAAGGGACCTTACAAATATTCTACAGTAATCAAATATCAGTTTAGTGCCCAAAATATACCAGAAGTCAACTGATCCATCATAAATGAAATCCAGATAAGCTGGCTTTTGGTTTACAATGTGCAAATGTGGCTATTACCACAGCACTATTGTGAAAGCCTCTGTACCTCGTCAAGGTAGCCAGCATCACAGAGGTCCACTCACACCACAACAGTACTTGCAGCTGCAGCCTGATCCACTCATGTCACCACTATCATTACACCCCTGCATTTAAGCAGGCTTCCAGATACAAGCACCGCTTGACTAGCAAATCACTCTACATACCTACATATTTCTTGACAAGGACCGGCCCTTACTAAACACAACACTGTCTGAGCTCCAGCTGCAAAAAATAAAACTGAATCATACACAACTCCGTACCGCTCCAGCATTCGCACAACCTCTACTGGAAATCCTGACTAATACAAAACATTCCAGCCATTCCACAAAGTTAAAGTGGTCTCTTGATCTACTTCTGCACAGTATGAAAGATGTTACACAAGAACTTTTATGCCAGTTGATCATTTACCTTTGTTAAATTCATTAATTTGAACACCACACATACATGTCATTCTCTATTTCAGAAAGATTAAGAAGTAACACTGTACACTTCCAGTACATATATATATATATATATATATATATATATATATATATATATATATATATATATATATATATATATATATAAAACTATATATCTATATGGATTCCTATTACAAGAACGAAACTTCACAACTTCGAACTTGTAATAGGAAGCCTCACTTATGTGAAAATTCACTTTAACGAAAGTGAACTTATGCGAAAGTGCACTTCATTGAAAGTACCACAGCACAGTAGAGGACATCAAAAAACAAGCTATGTCCTCCACTATGGTGCGATACTCACAAACCTTAGGGTTAGGGCATGGGTTAGGGTAAGGGGATAGTTAGTAAAGCTATCCCCTTACCCTAACCCATGCCCTAACCCTAAGGTTCGTGACTGTCACACCATAGTGGAGGACATTGCTATGTCCTTCACTGCACTGCAGTCATCACGGACCTTAGGGTTAGGGCACGGGTCATGGTAAGGGAACAGCCCGAACCATGACCCGTGCCCTAACCCTAAGGTCTGTGAGTACTGCACGGAAGTTCAGTACAACGCCCGTTCATTGTACTGAACTTGGCGTAAGTGCACTTTCGATTAAGTGCACTTTCGCTGCAGTGTGCATTCCATTCACTATTTCGAAGTAGTGAACATTCCATCTAGTGTATGGAAGCCATATATATATATATATATATATATATATATATATATATATATATATATCTGCATCTAGGACATTTCACCGAAAGTGAAATTAGTGTGCACTTTTCACCGAAAGCTCAATTCACCAAAAACACAATTCACCAAAACACATTTCACCGAAAATGGTATATGGCCTTGTCCCCACTGTAGTGCTACTCTGGAGTTGGTATATATAGTAGGGGGGTGTGTTACACTATATATATGCATACTTGCAATCTATTACTCTTATCCAAACATGATATATACTTGAAATATGTGGGGGGCTCTGCCCCCCACACCCCCCTACTATATATACCAACTCCAGGGTCGCACTACAGTGGGGACAAGGCCATATACCATTTTCAGTGAAATGTGTTTCGGTGAATTGTGTTTTGGTGAATTTTGCTTTCGGTGATTTGTGTTCAGTGATATGAGTTTCAGTGAAATGTTCATTCGGTGAAATGTCCTTGATCCATATATATATATATATATATATATATATATATATATATATATATATATATATATAATTAGCATTACTTGTCCAGAGCCACAAGTGCTCAACAGCAGGAACACCTTGTACCCAAAAACATTGCCAACTTGCATGCTCAGCTCCTCTTTCCCAAATGACAGACAAGCAGAAGAAACAGTTTTGAATTTGCAAGTGTCCCATCAACCAAGTAGTTAAAGCCCTTGCACTGTAAATATCATTACAGTATGCCCTGACAGAAGTCCCTTTCACAGTACTAAGCAGAAATGAATGTCTGTCATATATACTCACCGTTACACTTAGCTATGTGAAATACTTTTCTGGGAAGGGATGCACTGAAAGTGACAGTCACACAGCACTTCCTACAAATTGATGCTGAGAACACTAACTGCTGTCAAACGACACGCTGACAATACATGTTGTAGTAATGACAAATGCTGAAAATGGCGCTTGCATAGCGATATAATGATCTATGCCTCACTACTTTACTGCCTGTTCCCTCAGTGCTACTCAATACATGAATGCCATTTCAAAAGGATCACTATTTGTGACATCAATAGGACTTGTTGGTGGGACAGATTTGTATCCCAGAGACTCCCCCTTTTGTGGAATAGACTCCCTCGCCACATAAAGCAGAGTACCTCATTAAACCTTTTTAAGCACAACCTGGATAACTGGATGGGGAACAGAAAACACACCCCTGGGATTCCATCTGTGTCCCCACTGGACAGTGGCATAGGGTGCTGACTTTTTGTAACATGGGCTAAATTCTTGGCTAGGCTTATAAGGGCCTCAAGGCCAATAGCCTAGTAACTTCCTATGATCCTAAGAAAACATTTGGATTGCAGGCTAGAGACTGTCTTCCCTACCAGGGTATGGTCTCAGAGTACAGGAAAAAGAAGGGGACAGGGCTATTTTATGTGAAAGATCTTGTAGAGTTTTTAGTTGAATCTAGAAAAAGAAGCAGCTGTTAAAAAAGGGATAATTAGTAGGGCATACAAAATATTGCATGATAACTATAAGAATCAATCAGAGGTGGTTAGAAAAGATTGGGAAGAGAGCCTGGAAAAGCAGTTTTATAAGAAAACAGTAGGAAGACATGTTATAGCTTAAATTATGCAACCACGTCAAGAAGGGTTAGAATCTTTGCATGAAAGAATTTGCATAGGTATTTTTAGCGTCTATATCACTTAATCAAAAACCTGATTGATCGAACTATTATTCATCAAATCCTTTACATCGAAACCTCAAACCATCAAACAGACTTTTAATCAATTTTCTTTCCCAGGACAAAACAATGGTTGGCTACCACAGGGAATTTACCCTTTTCCCCACTGTAGTGCAATCTTGGAGTTAGTATATTTAGTTAGGGGGTGTGGGGGGCATAGCCCCCACCTGGATTGGTTTTAATTTTTATTATTTTTTTGATGGCCACTAGATTGGCTGAAAATTATTTTGTCCTGGGAAATATTTTGATTAAAAGTTTGTATGATGATTTGAGGTTTCTATGTAAAGGGTTCAATGAATAGTGGTTCGATCATTTGGGTTTTCAATTAAGTGATATAGACATGCATTTTTATACCACAAGCAGATTTCAAAGAATTTTTTCCTTAGGTAGATAGCAAATGCTGGAGGTGGGATGGAGAAGATAGGTAACCATGAACAGGTCTACTTCACTTAATCTAAAATCGATTTGAATAACACCCATTTGACCGACACCCAATTGACCTAAATCTCATTTGACCTAAAACTCATTTGACTGACTCCCATTTCACCAACATTTATAGGTTCATAGGTATGTACTAGGCTATTGGCCTTAGGGCCCATACAAGCCTAGCCAAAAAATGTACCCTGGCTTTCACTACCCAAGAAAATTATTTTCCTGTGCCCCTGTCAAGCAGAGCCACAGAAGTGATCCCCGGGGTGAATTTCCCATTTCCCATCCAATCATCAAGATTTTTCTTGAAGAGTGCTAATGAGGAGCTCTGTTTGACATAGATAGGTAGTCTGTTCCAGAGTATGGGAAGTCTCTGGGACAGGAATCTATCCCTCCAGCATGTTCTGTTTATTGTGGTGACAAGATTTAGGTCCCTAGAGCGTGTAGCTCGGAGGGATTGGGATTTCTTTAAGTGGAGCATGTCCAACAGCTCTGGGTTTGACATAGCTTTGTATGTTAGGCAGAGATCGCCCCTGAGTAAGACATAAGACATAGACTTGTTGTGGGTTGTCCTTCACCTGTGACCTGCTTGTGATAAAATGAATTACTGTAACTTATAGTACTGATTGTTAGAATTCTCATGTAGAAAGTAGTGTTGTAGTGTTTCTAAATGTGAGTTTTTCTATTTACATTTTTATGGAAAGTATCTAAAGTAATTTGGTGAATGTTTTGTGCATTCCCAGCAGTAGTGGCAAGTGTGTACAGTACTATAAGGCAAGTTAAAGGTATATACCCTTTTCCCAACTGTAGTGTGATCCTGGAGTTAGTATATATAATTGGGGGGATGTGGTGGGCATAGCTCCCTATATTGGTGGGTGTGAGGGGCATAGCCCCCCACCTAGTTTGGTTATATATTGTCCTGTTTCTGTTAAGAGGTTTAGTGAGTAGTTTTTAAGTTCTGGAAATGGTTAGTTATTGGTGTTCTAACTGTGTTTGCCTATGGTACAAGATAGTATGTTGCAATTCAGCATTGTAAGCTGTTAGTGAAATGGGAGTCAGTCAAATGAGTTGTTAGTTAAATGAAATTTAGGTCAACTGGGTGTCAGTCTAATGGGTGTCACTCAAATGAGTTTTAGGTCAAGTGAAGTAGACCCCTGTGAACATATGTTTTGGGAGTGTAATGGGTTGACAGATTTAAAAAATTCTCTATAGAGTACTCTCTCAGAAATATTGGGTGAGCAAATGGCTATAAGTAAGGAAATGATTCTTTTGAGCTAGAATACAGGATCTGAATTGTCTAGACATAATAAGGCCTTACTAAGTTTAATTTTGTTGACTGTCAAAAAAGCAATTTCTAGAAATTGGAAATCTAAGTCTACACAAACTCACAAACTGTATTTGAGGTACTGTATAGTATAAAAGAGATATAATTAGATGAGAGGTCTTTAGAAATGGGAAGGAGCTAATTACATAGAAGTGAATGGAAATTATGGGAACAATACATGCGTACTGATAATAATAATGATGATGATGATGTTCAGGAGGAGGAAGAGTGAGATTTAAGGTTAGGTAGGACTTCAGCAATTTTTTGTAATGTTGGACTGATGATAGTAGCAACGAAAATATATGTGATGTATATTGTATTTAAATGGAAAATATTAAAATGGTTTGTTTTCTTTTCTGTTAATGTATGTTTGCCTGTGTCTTAAGTGGTAATTTAATAAAAGTGTTAAAAAAATTAATTTTCACTTCTGGGTTTTCTGTCAATCTTTATAAGTGAATGGGCCAAGCCAGAACTTGCAAGATAGACAATTTAAAAGATGCAGTAGAGCAAGCCTTACTCTATATTGTTCCAAGTTACTGCTGGAGTATTGGAAGAGCTGTCCTAGAGTCTGTCTGTTCCTGGTTGAGACTCTCATACAATTAGACCTTTCAGTACCCCTCTTCCCATCTCTGGTGCAAGTCTGGTTAGCAGATTTAATGATTCTAACTGTATTGAAAAGCTTGCATTTTAGAATATTAAACTGGAAATTAAATTGCCATATCCAAAATCACCTTGATTTGACAGTGTATCTTTCTGTAGCAATATCTGCAAAGCACAAAAAAGCAGTATCAGCTTCTTAAAATGACATTTACAGCTTTAGCAATTACAAACCGATAGCATTGCTTATTGTCCTGACATTATACTCGATATCCATTTCTCCTGCATGAAATGAAATGGTATTACTAATAAAGAAATTCTTTTAAGTCTGTAACCAAACTAATAATGTACTACACAGAAATAGAAAGGCTGTAACTTTATTACTGAATCAAACAGAAAACGTAGTGGCATTTTTCTGCCTGTCATAAGCTCTGATGAAATTAAAGTAAAAATCTGAACTGTACTAATTCCTCAGCATTTCTTACATTTCTGCACATTTATAAAATTAATCTTAAGTGTTGAATGTTTTTACTTTTACTTCGTGACCCACATACTATAATTTTATATAAAAGAATTTCTTCAGTGTGCAGTTGTCTCTGCCCACCTGCCTTACATGTTTTTGTTCTTTTATCTTATGTTATTAAACTTTTTTCAATACTTCTGAATGCTGCAAGGGTTTATCATGACTGTCTACAATTTTCCTTGTAGCCCAAATCTTCAGATAAATAATAAAAACTGTTACCGCATAAAACTGTCACTAGTAATATTATCTGATCTTTGCCATACTGTTTTATAGTACACAGTACTGCCTTCAATTTGGCTCACTAAGCTGACCTGTAATCTGATAACTCAGTTACATAAGTCCGTGTCTCTGGTGTGCTCTGGTAATCTGCAGTTCCTGCATCAAATGTATAAAATCTTGAACCATTTGCATATACACATTTACCACTAGAATTGAACTGATATGATTATGGAACTTTACTTGTCTATCATTTACCAGTATGTGAAGTTTCCCCATGTGGTAAATTACATTGCACTCTTTCTTTACATGAGATTTGAGCCAGTGACTGCACTTTCACACAGTGTTTATGCTATACTCTTTTCCTGCATGGGATCCAAACCTTTGACTGTACTGTCACCTTTAAAACTGTAACATTGACTTTAAATTCTACACTCTGTAAAACTAACAAAACATCATATAATATCAGTAAATTCTCTTTTTCTACATCTGTCTGTATCGATATATTGTTTATGCATTGCAATACTTATTACCATAATTCAATGGTTTTGACAATGTTTGCTAAAACAAAGAGGTAGCAAAAATTTCATCTGCCAGATCTGTAATTGTAAACCATTTATTTCACAAATGTAAGTTGACTGTCATTTCTGGTGTACCATACACAACATGTTCTACCAGAATGGTGTACATATTTACTAATTTCAAATCTAGTACTAGCCTATAACTGTCATCTTGTTTTCCTTACTGGCCATAAAAGTGAATTGAATGGATTTGATTCTTTTACTATACTACCCCTTTTTCCCACTGTGTATGAATGTTTTTCATTTCTTCTCTGATAATAAGATACTGTTTCTGAAAATGTGGTAGCTTTTCTGTATGCACTTCAGTTGTGAACAATAATAATGATTAATGTGAGTCTAAAACCCCATAGCAAACCTGCACATCACAGTCAGTGTACATGACATGCAGATTTCAAGACAATACACAGACCAGAAATTTCAGTCTCTCAAGTGAATGTTATTTAAAATGCAAATAATGTTCAGAATGTAATAAATTCTAGTTTGTTGTTTTCAGAAGCCACTGCAAATATTACACTGAGGGAGAATCGGTGTGCAGAGATTAATCAGAGTGTAGAAATTAATATAAATCATGCAGAAATGATTTGTTTGATAAAATAAACACCAGTGTAAATAATACACAGACTTTGGGGCAAAATAAATAAGAAATGTATACCATAGCTCAAATAAATGTTGTTACAAGTTCTATAGAAAAGGATTTTCAGAATATCTATAAATGGTGTGGCAGACCAGCACCAAACCAGATGATTTATCTGACATTATTTAAGGTAGAGAGGAATGAAAGACCATATATTTCATTGTTTACAAGAAAGACATTATGGAATAATGTATTAATTAATACAGATGCATCACTTTCAGTTACAAACAGACCCCTATCAAAGGACACAAGTACAGTTATAATGGCAGGGTCTGAAGGGTCAAAGGTTACAGCATTGAGCAGTTCCAGACTAGGTATGGATATGTTGTCAGAGTTAAATGTTTAGACTTCAGTAATAAGATTGTATGGAGAAATAAAAGAAATGCAACAAAATGTACAGTAATTCAAGCAGAAGACACCTGCAAGAAATTGTGTGCAGTACACTGTGCAGATGATGCACAGAAATTGAAAAATCAGTCGCTACAGGAATACACAGATTCATGGACTAAAGACAAAAAAAATTCTGGTTTAGTTCCCCATCCACGTTGGAGCACCGTTGTAAGAACTGACATAAATGTCTTTATTTTAAATTATCCTGAGCTGCACTGGACAAGTGACAACTATTTCAGTTCTCCTTTATGTGCCAAATCTTTTTTACCTTTCAGAATAAAAATATTTACTCACTGTGAATGTAGTAGTAGCACATGGCATATTGTAGGGGTAGATATAATAATACAAAAAGATCTGGATAAGTCTTTTACTAATACTGTCTCACATAACAGTGCTAATAAACTGAATCAGACTGAATTGTCAAACTTCTCTAGTTCTGAAGAATGAATTGTACTGTCTGCATAACAGAAGTGTCCCTTTTCTCTGTAATGGCAGAATTAACACAAACTGCACTGTTTTTGAAGTTTCTGGACTTTTACTGACTTCTGAATATCTGAAATACTGGACATTTGACCCTGACTTCTGAACTCAATTTTATGAGCATCTCAACTGACTTCTGTCAAGAAAGTATCTTTCATAATACTAACAAACTGTGCATTTTTTAAATGTTCTACATGCCCCTTTAACTTTGGTTCCCAAACCTTGTACTGTCTAAGCAAGATCTGTTTTGTACCATATGATCCTCACACTCTGTTAGCATATAATATCCTTGTAGGTGCTTTAACCTGAAGATTATTTCACTAATCTCATTTGGATCCTTCACTGAAACATTCCTTTCTATTGAAATTGCATGTGAGATGTGAAATATAAAATGACGATATATGACTGATTTAATTTGGCTACATTTGTATGTTTATGCAAAAAGAATGCTGCATTTATATAGGATTTATTCTGGCAAATTAATTGGGCGCATTTGTATGTTTATGCAAAAAGAATGCTGCAATTATGTAGGATTTATTCTGGCAAAACTATATTTATGTAAACCCTATTCTTACATTCAGCTCTGTCTGAGCTAAAGAAAAGAGAAGTTTTGGCAGGAAGCCATTCAAAGCTTTCCTTATGCTTATGAGTGCTCCTCTTGTGGGCTTTAAATAATCAGTGGTTTGCTAGCACATTCCAATGCTGGGCAGATAAATGTACTTAAAAAAGAAGTCTGTGTTTTACTTTTATGAAAGAAAGAGACATTTTTTCTGTGAAATTATCCATTTTAAAGTAGGATAAAAGGTTTTTATTGACTTTTATGTAACTTTTTAACAGGAGCTTTACTTTTGTGAAAAAAAGTTAAAACTAATTTAAAACTATTTTTTCTTGGTAAAAGTTACTATATTTTACTTTTGGGGACTGGGGGTAAGTGTTTTAAGTGCTTTGTACTGTTGTTTTTTAATGGGAAAAAGTAACTATTTACATGTTTTACTGGCTACTGCTGCCAGACTTCCTGGGGGAATCAGGCATCTTTTTCAGCTTTACCTTGGAACAACTTACTGGTTCCTTGGTTCTTCTTTCTGCCAACCAGAAAAAGAAAAAAATAATAAACATCATTTGTCTCCACTGCAGGCAGCTAAAGTGCTTTAGCCTCATATGGGTGACTCTGCTTTGTCCATTTGTTTTTCCACAAACCAGTCATCTTTTTCTTTGCTCTGGTGTAGTCTCTATATCCACTATGGAGTAGGGTTAGATATGTCCTCTGTGGCTCTTGTAGTGCCCTTGGTTGGCAAGGGAGAGGTGCTCTTGTCAGTCTTGGAAGAAGGAAGAGACAGTACCTCTTTGCCTAGCCAGACTGGAATAACTGTACCTACAAAAGTTTTGCCTGTCAGAACTGGGCAGTTCTTCAGGATTGCCTGACAAAATGAAGCAAAAAGTTAGACGTATGTCTTCTCCTGTTTCAGTTTCTTTGAACAGGAGTGATTTATTGGACTTATTCAGAGTTTTGCAGTCTTGACCCTTCCAGTTATGATGTTTCTGGTAAAAGAAAAAGGGATTCATTTTCTGAGGAAGGTCAAGGTTTTGAACTACAAAATGATTGTGATGGGGCAACTTCCATTTTTTCTCAGCAGATTTGTGATTTTGAGGAAGTTGCAGCTTCTGACAGTCCCTTAGAAGGATTTTCTTTTTCTGAACCAGTTTCTATAATGAATCCATTTTTCTGTGGGAATATAATGATATTCCACTGTCTCTTAAGAAATATTATGATTTATTGCAACTGGAATTACATGAACCTACTTAAGTTCCTCCTGATCTTCCAGCCTTGGACAATGTTTTTATTATAACATGCAGCTTGTCTGAAAGCCAGCCTGCTGTGCCCCCAAGAAAGCAGATAGATTATATAAAGCTCCATGCTTCTGACAAGGATGGGAAAGCTTTTGATAGATTTGGGGAAAGTATATTTTTCTGCAACAGTTATGTTTAGAATTCTTAACTGTCACCCTCAAGTTTATGCTTGCCTTTTTTGAGAACATGAGGAATATTATGACATCTGTTTCCTATTCTGAGGTAAAATTTTATTTGTGCAACCTAACTACTTCTGTGCCTCAAGTTGCTACCACTGTTTGAGATGTGTTTATGATTCTGCTGATACCACTTCCAGGGCTGCTGCCAGTGGAACTGTCATGAGGAAATTTCCTTGGTTGCTTACTCAAACCTTTTCAGAAGATGTCAAAGCTGGGGTTTTGGATTCTCCCTTGGATAGAGTTAGTTTTTGGGCCATCTGCTGCAGAGTTCCTTAAAATGTGTGACAAAAGAGGTAAGATGTTTCAAGGAATCTCTCAGATTTTTTTCAGCTTTCCTTTTCTAACTTTTTCAAGGGTTTAATGCTACCCTACAACCCTTTTCAAAATGTAAAATAAACATGCTCAGCAAATATTTACAAAGCAATGGCAGGGAAGTTCCAAAAATAAAGGAGGAACCCCCAGAACACAGGACAGTCTAATAAAGTCTGAATGGCTATCTGCAAGACCCCCAGCAAACATTTAATCCTTACAGAAAGTCTGAACCTCTACTTCTTTCTTTGGCAATAGATAATTTCAGACAGATGGGTCTCAAAGTTATCCATCAAAGTTGTAGATGGCAGTGGGAGTCTCTCCCTTCTTTTCAAGTGATTCTCCCCTCATTCACCAAACTAAATGTATCTTTTTTACTCCCATCATTCAGTGTCTGTTAATAGAAGCTGTCTCTCCTCAAGAGAAAGGTTTTATTCAAGAATGTTTCTGGTGACAAAGAAAGAAGATTCTTCGAGACCGGTTCTGAATATTTCCTTTCTAAACCTGTTTGAAATAGTGCTCATATTCAGTTTGATATCCCTTCACAACATATAGCCTCTCATTCCCCATCTGAGGTTTCTGGTCACCTTAGATTTAAAAGATGCATATCATTGTATTCGTATAGATCCAGAGTTCAGACAGTTCTTAAAGTTTTCTGTGACTGGATCTCATTCATCAGTTCTCTGCGGTACCATATGGTCTATCCACAGCTCCAAGGGTATTCACAAAATATCTATTTCCTATGATAGCCTACTGCAGGCTGGAAGGTAATCACAACTTGGTTATGTTATCAGAGTCGTTTTTTCAAAGTGTCAGGAATTTCTCATTTGGGTGAGGGATCTCATACACAGACTGGGGACACAGGAGACTCCTTCTCACGCTATTATTTTCCCAGGGTGTCTCCTAGATACCTCAGAACTTATCTTCCACAGAAAAAAGATTTGCATGTAGATCTGTTCCTGAGTTTTTCTACTCAGCCAAGGAATTTCTCCGGATTCAGAATCTTTGATTCTCATGATTCCTCTACCAAGATTCTATATGAGAAAAATCTAATGGTACCAAGATTTGTATGCTCTTGACATCAACATCTTCTGACATTCCAGATACCAGTTTTGGGGGTTGTGAAAAGGGTGATTTTTGTTTTGGTGGTGAGACCATGTTTATCAGAATCCAGGTTTTCCATTTTTCTTTCCAGCTCCAGCGCAGTCTCTAACAGTCTCTAACAGGAGACAGCTCAGGCTTTGCTTGGGGAGCAATGTCTTCCTTTTCTTTCGGCTGTTCCCATTATGGGTCACCACAGCGGATCATATGTTTCCATTTCTTCCTATCCTCTGCATCTTGCTCTGTCACTCCAGCTACCTGCATGTCCTCTTTCACCACATCCATAAACCTTATCTTAGGCCTGCCTCTTTTCCTCTTACCTGGCAGCTTCATCCTTAGCATCCTTTTCCTAATATACCCAGCATGCCTTCTCAGCACATGTCCAAACCAACACAATCTTGCCTTTCTGGCTTTGTCTCCAAACTGTCCAACCTGAGTTGACCCTCTAGTATACTGATTCCTAATCCTGTCCATCCTCATCACACCCAATGCAAATCTTAACATCTTTAACTCTGCCACCTCCAGCTCTGACTCCTGCCTTTTTGTCAGTGCCACCGTCTTCAACCTATATAACATAGCTGGTTTCATTCTCATCTTGTAGATCTTCCCTTTCACTCTTACTGGTACCCATCTGTCAGAAATAACTCCTGATATGCTTCTCCACCCACTCCACCCTTACTGTACTCTCTTCTTTACCTTTCTTCTTACCATTACTCTGAACTGTCAATCCTAAGTATTTAAACTCATCCACCTTCAGCAACTACACTCCTTGCATCTTCACCTTTCCTCTATCCTCCCTCTCATTCACACACATATATTCTGTCTTATTCCAGCTGACCTTCATTCCTCTTCTCTCTAGAGCATATCTCCACCTCTCCAGGTTCTCCTAAACCTGTTCCCTACTCTCACTACAGATCACAATTTCATCTGCAAACATCATAGTCCACAGGGACTCCTGTCTGATCTCGTCTGTCAACCTGTCCATCACCATTACAAATAAGAAAGGGCTCAGAGCTGATCCTTGATATAATCCCACCTCTACCTTAAATGCACCCATCAATCTTACTGCAGACCACACTACTGTCACACTACTCTTGTACATATCATGTACTACTATTACATACTTCTCTGCCACTCCTCACTTCCTCATACAATACCACAACTCCTCTCTAGTCGCCCTGTCATATGCTTTCTCTAAGTCCACAAAGACACAATGCAACTCCTTCTGACCTTTTCTATACTTCTCCAGCAACACTCTCAGAGCAGACATCACATCTGTAGTGCTCTTTCCCAGCATGAAGCCATACTGCTGCTCACTAATCATCACCTCACTTCTTAACCTAGCTGCTATTACTCTTTCCCATAACTTCATGCTGTGACTGATTAGTTTTATTCCTCTGCAGTTACTACAGCTTTGCACATCACCCTTATTCTTCAAAATTGATACCAAAACACTTCTTCTTCACTCCTCAGGCATCCTCTCACTTTCCAATATTTCATTAAACAATCTGGTTAAAAACTCCACTGCCATCGCTCCTAAACACCTCCATGCTTCCACAGGTATGTCATCTGGACCAACAGCCTTTCCATTCTTCATCCTCTTCATAACTGTCTAACTTCCTCCTTGCTAATTGGTTGCACTTCCTGATTCACTATCCCCACATCATCCAACCTTCTTTCTCTCTTATTCTGTTCATTCATCAGCCCCTCAAAGTACTCTTTCCATCTGCTCAACACACTCTCCTCGCTTGTAAGTAGAGTTCCCTCATTATCCTTTATCACCCTTACTTGCCGCACATCTTTCCCAGCTCGGTCCCTCTGTCTAGCCAATCGGTACAGGTCCTTTTCTTCCTCCTTAGTGTCCAACCTGTCATTCAACTCTCCATACGCCTTATCCTTAGCCTTCACCACCTCTCTGTTCACCATACACCTCATCTCCTTATACTCCTTTCTACTTTCTTCATCTTTCTGACAATCCCACTTCTTTGCCAACCTCTTTCTCTGTATACTCTTCAGTACTTCCTCATTCCAGCACCAGGTCTCGTTGTCCTCCTTCCTCCGTCCAGATGTCACACCAAGCACCTTTCTAAATGTCTCCCTTACCAGCACTGCTGTAGTTACACAGCTAGTTGGTAACTCTTTACTGCCATCCAGTGCCTTAACTCTTCCCTAAACTCCACCTCACAATCACCCTTTTTCAACTTCCACCATTTGATCCTTTGCACTGCTCTCACACTCTTCCTCCTCTTCTTGATCACCAGTGTCATCCTACAGACCACCATCCTATGCTGCCTAACTACACCTTCTTCTGCCACCAATTTACAGTCTCTGATCTCCTTCAGACTGGCCCTCCTACACAGGATATAATCCACCTGTGTGCATCTTCCTCCACTCTTGTATGTCACCCTGTGCTCCTCCCTCTTCTTAAAATACATATTCACCACAGCCATGTCCATCCTTTTCACAAAATCCACTACCATCTGACCTTCAGCATTCCTCTCCTTAACACCATACCTACCCATCACTTCCTCATCTCCTCTGTTCCCTTCAGCAACATGCCCATTGAAATCCGCTTCAATCACCACTCTCTCACCCTTGAGTACACTTCATTCACCACTTCATCCATCTCACTCCAAAATTTTTCTTTCTCATCCATTGCACTCCCAACTTGCAGAGCATATGCACTAACAACATTCTTCATCACACCATCAATTTTCAGCTCCATAAACATCACTGTATCTGACACTCTTTTCACCTCCGAAACACTCTTGACATACTTTTCCTTCAGGATAGCCCCTACCCCATTTCTCCTCCCATACACACCATGATAGAGCAATTTGAACCCACCCCAAATACACCTGGCCTTACACTCCTTCCATCTGGTCTCTTACACGCACAATATATCAATCTTTCTTCTTTCCATCATATCAGCTAGCTCTCTCCCTATACCAGCCATACTGCCAACATTCAAATTTCCTACCCTCACTACCACACTCCTTACATTCCTCCTATCTTCTTGCCTTCAGGCATGCCTTGCCCCTCTTCTTCTCCTTCTCCTTTGGCCAACAGTATCCCACTTTCCACCAACACCCTTTTGGCTAATAGTGCTGGTAGCGGTCGTTGTTAACCTGGGCCTCGACCGATCCAGTATGGAAATCTATATTGTTGTCCGCATATATCATTTGGCAAAAGTTTTACACTGGATGCCTTTCTTGATGTAATCCTCCCCATTTATCCGGGCTTGGGACCAGCATGAAGAAATGCACTGGCTTGTGCATCCCCAGTGGCTGGATTCTTGGGGAGCAATGTCTGTGGGGATGAAAGTGCAGGGTCATTGGATCAGAAAAGACAAATCAGAATATATGAACATAAAAGAGATGTTGATAAATGCTCTTACCTCTCCAATCAACTATGGTCCCCAAAACCACAAAAGGTGCTTACAGATAACACCACAGAGATGTGTGCTCAAATATACTGAAGAAAGCTGGCAAAGGAATCAAGGTATTGGCAGCAATTAACTAGAGATGGAAAGGTAATATGTCATGAAGACATTTGGACTACAAGCTAGAGACTGCCTTCCTTTTCAGGGATTGATATCAAACTATAAGCAAAGAGAAACAGGTAAGGAGATCCTAAATGAAAGACTTGTTCTGGCAGAGTTTTTAGTTGAGTCTAGAACAGAAGCTTCTGCTGACTAGGGCATATAAAATATTGCACAATAACTATAGGAATCAATAAGAGGAGGTTAGAAAAGATTGGGAAGAGAGACTGGATGACCAATTCTCAAGGAAACAATAGGAGGACATATGTATGGCTCTCAAGTATCCAACTAAGTCTAGAATATTTTGGATTTTTGCTTTTGCATACATATGTAAATACCCCAAGCAGACTCCAAAAAAAATTTCCTCAGGTAGATGGCAAATGTTGGAGGTGTGATGGGGAAGAAGGAGCATATGATCTAATGTTGTCTTTTCCATCTGGGATCAGCCTATGGGTTATCGGCGCCAACAAGGATCCATTGCTGGCCAACTTCCAAGACCTCAGCTTGACAAGCTCCGCATTCTCTACCAGCAATTCTCCCTCCACTAGAGCTACCCCAGATCTAGTTTGCCATCATTCCAGACAGCAGCTCAGTCCATTGACTGTATCATTTGTGAATATTTTTTGTGTGAGAGTGTTTGCTCCTCTACCTGCTTTTTTGTACTTGGTGGTTAGTGTAGTGTGTGTATGTGTGTAGTGTAGGGATATTTTTTGACTAGTTATTGTTCATAGTTAGAGTAGGTGTTTCCCACCTTAAGGACTTGTGTTGTATTTTTTCTGTTTGTATTAGAGTTAGGTTAGGTAGGTATTAGGTTGATAATGGATAAAGGATAAGTGTATTTCTTGTGGGCATAAACTTCCTTCCCAGGATGCTCACGAGTGATGCCTTTATTGCCTCAAGAATGCTCACCTGGAGTCCCCTTGTGCCATGTGCAAGGGCTTTGGCTTTCATGCTATTAATGAAAAAAGGGCCAAACTTATTCTTAAAGGTCTTATGTCTTTGGGGGACTGTTTGTTGACCTCCTCCTTTGAAGGGGACAAGACACAGGCTAAAGAACTGAAAGCTTTTAAGGGAGACTGCAATCTGTCTGCCCTGTCTTCTCCTATTACTGTGTCTGGTCTGCTGGATCTGAAAGTCCCAAGACTCCTGGATCCCCTGGCAACCTAGACTCCACTGTCAGCTCCAACACTTCTCAGCAAATTGCCTTTGGGGCTGGTGTCTTGGAGTTGATCTTCTTCAGCTCCACTACCTCAGAGTCAATCTCTTTCAGCTCCTCTACCTTGGAGTTGGTCTCCTTCAGATCCAGTCGCTATCAAGGCACAGTCTCCTACCATTAATGTACCAAGCCCTTTTCTGGTTAGTAGGGCTTCATCAGGTCTTCATGGTGGACCTCCTTTCCTTTTTCTCCCTCTACTCCATGGGAGTTATCAACAAAGTCCTTCTTGCCTCTGCCTCGGATCCAAGCTTCCCTGGCTTGGACCAGGAGGCTGGATCTGTTGCCTTGTTGTCAATCTTTAAAGCCCCCCTTGATGGCTTCCTTGGTTCAGTCTGTTGGGAGCTTGAAGACTTAAGAGTTGCATCAGTTGCTGCAGTTCTTCTTATAGGCACAGATGCAGTTAAGCCTAATTCCATCAGTTGCATGTCCTCGCCTTGAGGCCTTGACTCCTGTATCTTGGTTTCCTCCTTAGGGCTCTATGGATTAGAGGTCTTCAGAAAGAGTTTTCTTACATTCCTTAGGACTGGAGCCAATAGCCTGGCCTATTCTGAATCTAATCCCTACCCTGGTTTCCTTGACTCCAGCCATGTCAAAGCAGGTTGGACCTTGGTGCTGACAGGTCAAGATGGGGGTCTGCAGGTAGGTTTTGACTATCCTAGTTTAGGGGTCATCCTTCCCACTTGGGGCTTCTACTTTTGTCAGTTAGGCCCCAGTCTCAGTGTCACAGCAGAATGAAATGGCCCCAGATTCTGGTGCATCCTTGGGGTCTTCAGACTGTATGTCTATTGGGTCGGGTTGGGCAGCATCTGCCACTGCTTTTGATGTCATGGAATGGATGTTTCCCCATCAGGAGAGGGAATTTTCTAACATGACTGGTGACTCCCTTCCATGTCTGTACCTGTGGCTGCTTGTCAGGTTGCTCTGGGACAGCCTGCTCCTGTGGTCTCCAAGCTGCCCTCCCTATAGAACCCCCCAGCCTATTCTGTTTTTTCGAGGTCTCCAGGGTGGGAAGTGTCTGATAAGGGTTACTGCAAGAGAATGCACCTGGGCTCACCCTAGGAGTCCCTCATAGAGGACACTGACTTTGAGGATGGAGAGGGGTCCCCCATATCTCCCATGAAGACATCTCTTTTGATGATCTTTTGGAGCTCCTTCACCACATGGGGGCTAGTCTGCTGAAGCCCCTTTTCCATAGGATTCTGTGTTTTTGGAGGTCTTCAGGGTAGGCTCCTTTACACCCTGTGTGGTTCGTCTTCCAGATACACTTATTGACCTGGTGTCCTGATGAGAATGGAAGGAGCCTGATGCTGTGGAGCTGTTTCCCAAGAAGCCCAACAAGATCCTCACCCACCTAAGGATTGGCAACACTGAGTAAGGGTCCAGCCGTGGATGCTATTGTGGTGGAAGCGGCCACTAAGAAGGACATTTCAGAGGAGAGTTTCTTGGTTCACCCCCCTGAATAGACAATCTTGGGCATTGGTCCCTTTAGGGAAGCTCACTTACACCTCAACCCCCTTCATGATGAGACCGTTAAATTATTTAGCTCATTTTACAGGCTTCAGGGGAACATTGTGTCAGAAGTCTCAAGAAAAGTGAAGACACAGCAGTCTCCAGACACTCAGAAGACTCTGGAGACTTAACTGTCCACCTTACAATTAATTTCTAATGTGCTAATATGTCTGCTGTTCAGTGCAGCTGATGGCACGTCTCTGGCAGTTGGCATCGGCATCATTATGTGTTGCCACGCTTAGAAGAGGTTGTCTGACTTTGAGCACAGCTATAAGGTGTCCTACCTTAACACCCTATTTGATGGCTCATTTCTTTTTGGAATAAAAACGAAAGATTCTTTGACCAGGAGTGAATAAGTTGGGAAGACACTGTCGGCCACTGCAGTTCATTTTGCTACCCCTCAACAGACCTTTTCTTGGAACAAGAACTGGGGAAAATGTCTCTTTTTTAGGAAATAACAGCAAGACTTTCAAGAGACTTCTTCTGAGGGGATTCCCCCCGTGGAGGGGGAAGGCAAAACATAATGGATGCTGCCGTCACGACAGGGGTGGTCCAGAGAACCAGGGCTTCCTTGGAGGGTTCTCCAGGAGGCCCTTTCTGTGACCCTGAAGGGTTGCCCAACTGTCCTGCTCTGGGGCCAGTCTGGGTCAGTTGTCTCTACACCTGAAAGCATGGGAGGACATCACCTTGAACACATGGGTGTTAAGAGTTGTATCCAGAGGCTATTCAATTCTATTTTTATAAATCCCAGTATAACTCTCAAATGACTTCCAGATGTTCTACCCCATCAGAGAAGAGTGGCAGCCACTGAAATCCAGAAGCTGCTAGGAAGTAGAATCACCCATGAGGTCCCACCAAACCAAGGAGGATCCAAGATCTACATAAGATTCTTTGTGGTTCTAAAGAAGAATGAGAAACACAGACCAATTCTGGATTAAGAATGAATCAGTCTGTGAAGCAGACCAAGCTCCAGATGGTCATGGTGCAGTCCATTTTACCTCTGCTGAGGATGGATGACTGGATGTGCTCAATTGATGTTAAGGATGTCTACCATTATATAAAGATTGCGAGGTGGTCCAGGAGATTTCTACACTTCTGGCTGGGGTCGATCATTACCAGTTCAGAGCACTGCCATTCAGTCTCACCACTGCCCTCAGGTGTTCAACAAGTATATGGCAGTGATAGCAGTCTGGCTCAGGTTGCAGATGTCCCAGGTCTTTCCCTACCTGTACCATTAGTTCATAACTGTCCCCACGACAGCATCCCTAATCAAGGCCAGGGACACCTTACTCCAGCTATGTGGTTCCTTAGGGATCACAGTCAACTACCAAAAGTCCAGTCTCCATCCAGTTCAGTCCTTGGAGTTTATAGGCTGCTCGGACACTGTATCCAGGATTGCCAAACTTCCAGAGTCTAGAATATCAAAGCTTTGGGATCTGGCAGTTTCCTTGATTGCTTACAGAAACCCCCCAGCATATCTTATTCTCAGGCTTTTGAGTCACTTTGTTTATTCCCCTTGGACAGATATCACATGAAGGCAATGCAGTGAACTCTGGTGGTACAATAGTCATACGTAACATATCCAAAGGACTTTCCAGTTTTTCTGACCAGTGTTTGTTGAGATCAGATCAAGCGGTGGTTGGAATCTTCCTTGGTGTCCACAGGGAGACCTTTCATGTTTCCCCGTCCTCAGGCTGCAGTCACGATGGATGCCTCTCTTCTGGGGTGGGGGGAATTTAAAAGAAGGGACTATCCTGGGACCTGGTCTGTGAAAGTGGCCAACCTGGACATCAATGTCTTGGAGATGAGAGTGTTCCTCCTTACATTGCAGACTTCAAGACATTCTCCCAAAGGGTGTGATTTCTGTCCAGACAGACAATATAATGGTGGTCTGGTATCTGAACAGGGGGAATCCCAGTCTTACCCCCTTTGTCGGGAGGCCATGCAGGTCTGGCAATGGGCAATTTTGACTCAACGGTTTCTGACTGCAACACACACCCAAGAAAAATCCAACATTTTAATGGACAGTTTGAGCAGGAACATTCTCTTTCCTCATGAGTGGTCTCTGAATCTGATGGTTACTGCTCAGAGTTTTTGGCATTGGGGCATTCTGCATTGCAACTTGTTTGCTTCCCCATCCAATATCAAGTGCAGCAGCTATTATGTCTTAGTTCCTCCTCAGGGACATTCACCAGGGACGTTTTCCTGTATGCTCAGCCCAAGGGTCTTCTTCTCTATGCATATCCTCCGACTCCATTGATAATAAAGTTTCTTCAGAAGGCAACCCATTGCAAAGTGATTATAAACCTAATTGCTCCCTTCTGGTCTCACCAGGTGTGGTTACCCTTCCTTTGGCCTCTCCATAGGTACCCTCCTTCAGTCCTGGGTCCAATTCCAGATCTCATTTCTCTAAAAAGCAGGCCTGGATCCACCTAATTTTCAAACACTCAGATTAACTGCTTGGTTTATCCAATTCCCTTGATGGCCAGGAATCCCAATCTTTCACAGTCATTTACATTTTAACTTCCTCCCAAAATATGTCTGCTCATAAGATGTATGCTAGTAAGTGGAAGTATTTTGTCTTGTGGGCTATCTCTCAGGGCTTGGATCCTTTCTCAGCACCACTGGAGGTTATCTTGGAGTTTCTCATGGATTTAATTATGGGTCTAGTTACTCTATTAAAGTGTAATTGGCAGCTATATCCAACTTTCACATTGGTAGGAATAATGTGGCATTGGTTGCCCTTAACAGCTTGAAAGCCTTTCTCAAAGGAACCCTTTTACTTTATCCTCCTATGCAAAATCCTGTTCCACCTTTGGACTTGCCATTTATGCTCCAGATGCTGGCTACAATTATTTTTGAGCCCTCTGCTGCTGTTGATTTGAAATTGTTATTGTGGAAAACTTTGTTTTTGGTGGCCATTACTTCTGCCAAACATGTCAGAGCTGCTAGCCCTCTTTGCTGTCCTTCTTTATTTGGTCTTTCATTGGGACAGAGAGTTCATTACAACAGATCCTGCTTTTCTGCCTAAGGTAGTATCAGAGAATGATTTGAACCTCTCCATTCATCTGCCATTCCTTTTCCCCAATTTTTCTAACAGGAATGAAGATCTTCTGAATTTCCTTGATGTCTCTAGGCAATTGAGGTTTTATTTGGATAGAACAAAACCCTTTAGAAAATCTAATTAGTTATTTGTCTAATTCTCTAAGTCTTGGTTGGGTGCTCCTGTATCTAAGGTTACTCTGTCCAAATGGCTTTCTGATTGTATTTTTGTTGGGTATGGTTTGAATAGAAAGTCTGTGTCACAAACCCAAAGGTCATTATACCAGAGCTATGGTTACTTCTACATTTTTTTATCTAGAGCTGCTTTGGATGACATTTGTACAGCTGATACTTAGGTGGGTCAAAACATGCTTGTGTCCCACAACAAACTGGATATCCAGTTGAGGTCTACAGCTTCATTTGGTTCCACTGTATTGCACAATGCCCTTCCATGAGACCACCCTAGAGTGTTACATGGCTGGGGTCTCCATCCCACAACCTGAACCCAGATAGAAAAGACAACATTGTATATGAAAGTTATGTACCCAGATGGAAAAGACAACATTGAATATGAAAGTTATGTACTCCCCATAATGACAGATCTGTGTTCCTCTGATGTTCGTCGTCTTCCATTGCTGCAGTCCTTACTATTGGGTATAGTCCGCATCCAGTCGGCCCGAATACCAGAGTATAAGGCTGACGTCGGTCATGACGCATTAGACTGACGTCAGTACGTCAGGGTACTAATGCGCATGACCGGCGTCATATCCTCAGTCTTTTTTGCCGCGTGGTCCGATGCAGAAGCAGTTTTGCGAGTGCAGGTTGGCGTTCTGGGATATTTCAAACCGGAGTTTCAGACCGAATCAGAGTTGGCTAAGTACCCGTTGGGGAACATTTTGGTTTTTCTTGCCTCAGTATTCAACCGGATGTCAGAAAAGTGAATAACTGTATTTCTTGTGGGAAACAGATACCGCATAAGGATTTCCATACTTTGTGTATACCTTGTTTAGGGCCTGAGCACGACGTTGTTGGTTGCCGCTCTTGTGCTAGGTTTAACAAACGCACTATTAAGAGGAGGTTAGACTGTGCCAGGTTAGTGTTTGGGAAACGTTGCAATTATAAAATGCCGTCGGATGCTCCGACGCCCGCTTCGTCAAGAAGCGCAAGGACAAAACAGCGAAGCCTAGGGTTGAAGAACCGCAGTCCCGGACGCCGGTTCTTTAGAAACTCAGTGGAGCCGGAGGTTTTGCCAGGAGTTTCTATGGAGTCTTCGGCAGAAACTTTACTGTTACAGGATGTCCCATCTCAGGAGGCAGGCCAGGCTGAGGGGGCTTCTCAGGTACCTATTCTTCCCTCTTTTCCCACAGTAGTTAGAGCCTCTCCTTCTGTTGCTAAAGCTTCTTTTAGAGGTAGGCCTATTTCAGCTTCAGTGGGGGCTTCTCCTAGCTTTTCGGGTTCTGTACCTAAGAAACATATGCTTAAAATGGCAGAAGATTTGATTACTATGATTAGAGGTTCTATGGGCCCTCCTGCTAAGAGGCCTAGGGTGGAACCGGAGTTTGCCAGTTTTGAACAGGGTTCAGAGGCTTCGAGTCTTCTGCGGATGATTTGCAGGAGTATCCTCCTTATTCTGATTCTGATGTGGATGATGCCACTCCTTGGCTTCTCCTCCTGAGGATTTTTCATTTTCAGAGACTCTGCATTCCATGAGGGAGCACTTTAAATGGGAAGGCCAGGATTACTCTGATTCCAGGAAGAGGCTTAGGGAATTCTTGTTTTACCCCAGCATAGGCCCTTAGCTATACCTCCTGTGTTGACTGTGGTGGAAGATGTTTTTGCAGAGGCTTCCCTGAACCCTGATTCTTTGCCTCCTGCTCCTGTTAAACCTGATAGGTACTATAGGGTGCCCGAAGCTCATAAGTATTTGTTTAAGAGTCCTAGGGCGGACCCAGAAACTGTTTCTCAGGGGCCTAAAGGTGTTAAAGCCTCTGTAGTTAGAAATCCTGTTCCCACTGACAAAGAGGCGAGGGCTTTGGATAGGTGGGGTAAGAAACTGTATACTTCTTCCACTCTAGCCATGAGAGCATTGAATTGTCAGTTTCACATGCTGAAATATCAAAATTATCTCCTTTCTCAATTGAAGTCTAAGGTGGATGCTTTGGCGGAAGGTATCGAGTGTAAAGAATTGCTGGATTTGGTTTATGTGTCTGAACAAGTGGGCAAGCATTCTTTGCAATGTGGCTTTGATGCTGTGCAGGCCTCCTCGAGGGTGGCTGCCACTAGTTCTGTTCTTCGCAGGCATGCCTGGTTGAGGGATCAGAATTTGGCTGAGCATGTTAAGACAAGGATTTTGGATGCACCTTTACAGTCTGATGTGTTGTTTGGTTCGCCTGTGGAAACAGTTTTAAAGAAAATGGAGGACAAAGCTAAGTCTATGCAAACTGTTAAGGATTTTTTGCAGGTACAGCCACCGAAGTTTAGTAGAAATTGGCCTGCTAAGGGGTGGACATATCCTGCTTATGACTCCCAGTCTAGGGGTAGGTCTAGGCGTGGTAGGGGCAGGGCTCAAGGTTCTTTTAGATCTAGAACAGGGAGTTCACCTGCTCAGACTTGGTGAGGGCAGGGGTCAGTCCTTTCGTAAGCAGACCCAATGACCTGCCTTTTCAGCTGCGGTGGATTCTCGTCTGGCAGCTCCTTTAGGAGGGCGACTGTCTCTTTTCAAAGAAAATTGGGATTTAATTACTCAAGACAGATGGGTGTTGGACATTATTCACCACGGTTACAGGTTTTATTTCCATACAATGCCCCTTTCAGAGGCATGCCAGACGTTCCTCCTCCACACAGAAAGAGGCTCACAAGCAAGTTTCTCAGTTGCTCGAATGGGGGCCATTCAGCCAGTCCCTGTATCAGAAAGGGGCCTAGGATTTTATTCCGCATGTTCCTAGTACCAAAGAAGGGGAACACGTGGAGACCAATTTTGGATTTATCTCTCCTCAACACTTATCTGGACATTCCCAAGTTCAAGATGTTGTCGTTACAACAGCTTTTACCTCTGCTGGGCAAAGATCACTGGATGGTAACTTTAGATCTCAAGGAAGCTTACCTTCATGTGCCTATCAGGCTAAGTTGCAGGAAGTATCTGCGGTTTCGAGCTGGAGATTCTCATTATCAGTTCTCTGCATTGCCCTTTGGCTTATCTACTGCGCCCAGAGTATTCACAAAGGTTCTGGCTCCAGTGATAGCTTACTTCAGGCTACAAGGAATTCAAATCTATCCTTACTTAGGCGACTGCCTGATTCTGGCTCAAGACAAGGAAGACCTTCTACAGCATCTGGAATATGTTATAGCAGTGCTAAGATGCCTAGGGTATTCTGTGAACGAAATAAAGTCCAGTCTAGTACCCTCTCAAGACATGTGCTTTCTGGGTGTAAGACTGAATACAGCAGCCCAGATGGCCTTTTTAACCCCGGACACACAAATGAGTCTATCACTTTACTTCCTTCAACTATCTCATCAGTCCGTGCTGACTGCAGGGACAGTCCTTCAAGCATTAGGGTTCATGGCATCTTGTATTCTGGTGCTTCCCAATGCCAAACTGCATATGAGGAAGTTACAATGGTATCTCAAAATGTATGGACACAGCACTGCCAGGATTTAGACACTGTCATTCCCATAATACCTTGCCTTCACAGAGAATTTTTGTGGTGGGCTCAGGAATGTCACCTAAACAAGGGACTCTCTGTGACCCGGCCAGAGGCGAGTCAGATTTTAACGACAGATGCCTCGGACATTGCTTGGGAGCTCATCTAAATGGAAAGTGGATACAAGACAAGTGGCCTGCCAGACTACAGCATCTACATATCAACATGAAGGAGATGTGAGCAGTCCAGTTCGCTTTACTGGCTTTCAAGGAGTTACTTCTTCCAGGACAGGTGTTGATTCTAACAGACAACACAACTGTCATGTGGTACATCAACAAGCAAGGGGAACACATTCTTATCCTCTATGCAGGCAAGCAATGATTTTATGGGAGACTGCGCTAAGCTTGCAACTAACTCTTCAGGCAAGGTTTCTGCCGGGAGCACAGAACTCCTTAGCAGATGTGTTAAGCAGACAAATCATGGATCCCCACGAGTGGAAACTGGATCTTCATGTATTTCAGACATTGACAGTGTCATGGGGAACTTCAGACATAGATCTGTTCGCTTCTCCACTAAACCACCAGCTGCCAAAGTATTGCACAAAGGGGTTTCATCACACAGCTTGGAAAGTGGATGCTCTATCTTTCAGTTGGGAAAATCTTCATGTGTATGCCTTTCCACCTCTGCCTCTTCTTCCAAAGGTACTATTAAAGGTCAGACAGGACAGGCCAAGGATGATTTTGATAGCTCCAGATTGGCCTCGGCAACACTGGTACCCACTACTACGAGTCTGGTAAAGAAGCCTCCATGGCCTTTACCTCTGATTCCTCATCTGTTATCTCTGAAGGACGGTCATCTGCTCAATGTCAAGCTTCACTCTCTTCTTCTAACAGCCTGGCATATTCTGTGTTGAAACACAGCAGGTCTCAACTTCCTCAACAAGTTTTAAATGTGATTATGGAAGCTAGACGACCTAGTACAAGGAGAGTGTACGCTGCAAAATGGAAGAGATTTTTATTTTGGAGTACAGCAAAGAATTTGGAGATTTCTGAGCCTAATTTGGGTGTGGCTCTTCAATATCTTACCGAGTTATTGGACAAAGGGTTGTCCTTCTCTTCTATTAAGATTCATGCTGCAGCAATTTCAGCTCACTATGTTTGTGACCCACCTTTGTTTTCACATCCTTTGTTCAAGCAGTTTCTTAGAGGGGCAAAGAATATAAGACCCCACGTGAGCTCCTACTCCTGCTTGGGATCTCAATTTTGTGTTGGAAAACTTACTCTACAACCTTTTGAGCCTGCGGCTACTGCTGAATTGAAATATTTGTCATGGAAGACTGCTTTTTTGTTGGCTATTACTTCTGCAAGAAGGGTGTCTGAGTTGCAGGCCCTTATGGCAGTCGAGCCCTTTTGATCTTCTATAAGGATAGGGTAGCATTACGTACTAATCCTTCATATATGCCTAAGGTGGGTTCTAGTGTGACTTTAAACCAGACTATTCATTTGCCTACTTTTATGCAGACCCCCAAAATAAAGGGAAAAGATTTTGCATACTTTAGATGTACACAGGCAATTGCGTTATAACTTAAGCAGGACTAAGGATTTTAGGCAGTCTCAGCAGTTGTTTGTTTCTTTTGCTTTGAGTTCAGGGCAAGCCTGTGTCAAAACAAACTATTTCTAGGTGGATTGGCTTTTTGCATTTCATTTTGTTATTCCCATCATGGCAAGGAGGTTCCAGCTGGGATTAGGCCTCATTCCACTAGGGCTACTGCCACTTCAACAGCATTTCTACGGGGTGGCAACTAAGGATATTTTGGAAGCAGCTACTTGGAGTTCAGTGCATACTTTCTCTAAGCATTATCACCTTCCTATCTACTCTAAGTCTAGGGCTGGTTTTGCCACAGCTGTTTTGCAAGGCATGTTGTCAGCTCCTGCTTCTTTATGATTTGCCAGCCTCCCTTACCTCTGCTTTGGGATTCTACCCAATAGTAAGGACTGCAGCAATGGAAGACGAACATAGTACAGTTTTGTACCTACCATAAATGTAGATGTTCGAGGATTCCATTGCTGCAGTCCAATTTACCCTCCCTCCTTCCCTCTGTGTTTAGGGGTGGTAGTGTAGGTGAGTTTACCTGCTTATATTTTTGTATATATTGTTCATGTTTTGGTGCAGGTATTTTGGGCCTTGTCTTTTTAGGGTCTTCTGACATCTGGGGCAAGAAAAGACTGAGGATATGACGCCGGTCATGCGCATTAGTACCCTGACGTACTGACGTCAGTCTAATGCGTCATGACCGACGTCAGCCTTATACTCTGGTATTCGGGCCGACTGGATGCGGACTATACCCAATAGTAAGGACTGCAGCAATGGAATCCTAGAACATCTACATTTATGGTAGGTACAAAACTGTACTTTTCCATCTAGTTCAAACTTCCCCTCCACCTGCCCCTGCCTTCTTGGCTATTATTTTATACCAGAGATGACCAACCAAGGAGACAGTTTCCACTCTTTTCTTGTGGTCCTTATTTATTTGTCTTTTTCCCCTTTGGGGGATAGGACCAAAAGTTTAAATAGAAAGAAGGGGCAAACTAGATCTGAGATAGCTCTATTAGAGTGGGGGGTTATGGATAGAAGAGGTGCATATCATCAAGCTGAAGTCTATAAAGTTGACCCACACTGGATCTATGTTGGATCTGATAACACACAGGTTGAACCAGACAGAAACAGACAACACTGATCTAGTGTTATGGTGAGAACATAACTTTCAGTTTTGGGAGAGTGATGTGTTTGCAGACTTCAAAAATTCCCTGCAGAGTTCTCTGTTAGAAATATTGGGTGAGCAAAAGCATGTAGCTAAAAAATATATTATTATTTTTTTAGCAACAAACATCTTTATTAAATTATCATGTATGACATAGGCAATCTTACATTTATATAAATGAAAATAAACAGTGACACAATCTTAGTTGCAAACATTATGCTTTACAAATTGTGCCAACACAACTGCAGCTGCAAACATTATGCATCACTTTTAGTATATCCAGTCATTGTCAGTTAACCATTACATAGCTCATTCAAATCTTGCATTCTTTTAAACATTATTCCTCCTCTGCATGTATTGATCCCACATTTCCAATTTTTTTCTTATGTAATTTGCTCCTACCCTTTTCTAAATATCCTAATTCTGGTTGTTTTATCTCTGTTACTATCTTTGCTACTTCTAGCAAAGTTGTTTTAGACTTTGATTTCCATTTTCTAGTAACTGCTTTTTTGGCAGCCATCATAATTAGACTCACCCTTAATATATCTAGGCAATTCCAATTTTGTATCAAATCTCAAAAAAAATAAATCATGTCTCTAGTTACTCCAATTTGCTCACCCAGCATCTCCAACAGAGCAGCCTGCAGGAAATCTTTAATGTCTCTGCTCATTACATACCCAGAAAATATGTTCCCAGTTACCTAATTCTTCCCCATCACACATCCAACATTTGCTGTCTACCTGAGGAACATTCTTTAGAGTCTACTTGGGGTATAAAAATACATATGTAAGCACTTCCTAGCAAATATCCTAAATCTTTTAGATTTTGTTGTATATTTGGGAGACATACATACATACATTGTTACTTTGTGAATTACTTACCAAATCTCTCTTCCCAATCCTTCCTAACTTCCTCTGACTGAGTCTTACAGTTATCATGCAATACTGTATATATTGTACTAATTATTATTTTCTTAACGGCAAATAAATAAATAATAAAATAACTAAACTTCTGTTCTAGATTCTACTAAAACTCTACCAATGCTGGTCTTTTATTTAGGACTCCCTTATTTCTTTCTCTTTGCCTATACTCTGATATCAGTCCTTGACAGAGAAGGCAATTTGTAATCTGCAGTCCAAATAAGTTTTTGGCATCTTCACATTCTATTACTTTTCCCTCTCTAGTTATTTACTCCCAATACCTTGGTTCCTTTGCTAATTTTCTCCAATATATTACAGACTCCTCTTGCCTATTGTCTGTATCTCTAGTTGCAGTCATCCCTATCAGCCGAATCTCCTTTCTCCATTCCTGTGTTGGCTTAGTTCTTCGAATATTTTCTGCTACTTTATGAACATAATATTCTGTATGATTAGTATTGTTCTCTTTAAAGGTATGCATTCAAAATCCCAGCCTGTCTTTGTTTCTTGAGTTTCCCCATTTTATTATCATCTCTTTCCATTTTGAATTATATTATTGTAATTTTCTGCTTCTGCTATATATAGCCTTAACTGTGTTGCTCTGAAGTACCCCTTTAACTGGTGGCAATCCCAATCCACCCTGTTCTGGTGGAAGAATAAGCTTATCCCTCTTGACTCTTGCCATCTTCCCCTTCCAAATAAAATCCTTCAACTCTCCATTAATTGCTATGAACAACTGCTCCTCTGGTTGATAAAAATATGCCTGACCTGTGTATAAGACTAAAGGGTAAAGTCTTCATTTTATCATGTCCCCATAAGTATGGACATCGCTGAACCAGTTCATATGTAGGCATATAATTTACCGTTATTGCTTTTGTTTTAGCTTCATTGTTTTGTATCCTGAAAAGGTTTGAAACTGTCTCAATATGTTCCACAGTACTATAATGTCCCTTTCTGGTTTTGTCAGGTATAAAATAATGTCATCTGCAAATACAGCCATTTTTTTCTTAACTACCATACCAATTATATCCTTGAATTTCTGAGTCCCTAATTTTCTTTTCCAATGGTTCTAAATATAATGCAAATAACAAAGGGGAGAGAGAACACCCCTGCCTGAGTCCTCTGCTCAAGCAGAGATTTTCAGAGAGGACCTAACCCATGTTAAATTTCTCCTCTATTTCCTCACAGATCCTTCTAATCAATTTTACAATTTCATCAGGTAATACAAATGCTTCCATTGCTCTGCTCATAAAGTCCAAGTTTACTCTGTTAAATGTTTTCTCTGCATCAGGACTCACCAACAACAGTGGTATTTTCTTCAATTCTGCTCCTTCTGGATCATCATTGTTTTGTTAATGTTGTCAAATGTTTGTGTTCCCTCCACAAAACCACATTGATTCATATCTATCAATTTTGGCATCACTTTTGCCATTTTTTTAGCCATTAAAGAAATAAACATTTTAAAATCATGATTTAGTATTAAAATGGGCCTGTATAAAGCTGGTTTTAATGACTCTTTACCTTCTTTAGATATTACAGCTACACCACTTTCTTCCAGAATGTTGACACTTCTCCTTCTCTTAAGATACTGTTAAACAAAACCTTCCAGGTCTTTGTCAGTTTTTTTCCCTCCTAGCTTCCAAACTTCCACAGGAATACCATATATTCCTGGGGCTTTAGTGTAGATTGGTTAAATTTCACCATTTTATCTCATCTGTTCCTATTCTGTTAGTAAGTGAGCCTCCTCTGCCTCTTACCTCGGCATATTTAACTCTTCCATAAAAATTTCCATTTTTATCTTTTCCTTGATATCCATATTTCTCTGTTTTATACAGACTTTCACAGAATTTCTGAAATATTTCTAATACTTCTACAGGATCCCTTGTCATCTTACTTGTAGGCTCCCCAAGGTTGGTGACAACCCTTTCTACTGTCTGTTGCCTGAGTCATTGTGCTAAAAGTTTTTGTGCTCTAGAGTTATTATGAAAAACAGTTGCTTAACAACAATCTTTCTAAACTCATGCTTATTATCAAGATAATCCCTTATTTTCTGAATAGCATTCTGCAGATGCTTCTCTTCTTGTTCTGTGAGATTTCCCCTATTTTGCAATACTTAAATATTTGTCAGTCCTTCCAAATAATTCTTGTTACTTCTTAACCATACCCCCTTTCTTTTATTTCCACCCTATTTTAAATTCCATTTAATTTTATCCTACTCCCTAGCTATATTTTCAGAAGAAATTTCCATATTTTCTAATAGCTTCTGAATAATTTCCACTACCCACTCCTTAAATTCCTCTCTTTTCAACAGATGGGTGGGAAAGCACCATTGCCTCATTTTTTTTTTTGCATTAACCTGTATTTTAATTTTAGTTATTATTGGCGCATGATCTGAAATAGTCATTGGGTACGTATCAAGACCTACAATTAAATGCACATGTTCCTGTGAAATGTAAATTCTATCTAGCCAAGCCAAGTTTTTGTATCTTGGGGAATAATATAGACATTTACTCTGAACTCTTAGTACTGAATTCACATCTTCCATGCCAAATAGTTTCATAAATTTCTTTAAAAATCTACCTTGTTTGTTATATTTTCCCTTCTGGGCCCCCCAGACACATCTTCACTGTTGGAAATCAAATTCCAATCCCACCTATAAGTAGTATTCCTTGCTGAAAGCTGATTATTTCTCCCAGAATTTTCTTAAGCTCCATTATAGCAGTTTTCTGTGGAATACAAATACATGACAGTGTAATCCTCCTCCCTTAGGTTAGTCTTTTATACAATTGTTTATTGTCATATTCATTTGAGCCTATGACACATCTTGCAGAAGTTATTGTTTTATTGAAAACCCTCAAACAAAAATATACACTTACAGCCAAATGCCCCCTAGAATCTATTAACTTAATAATAGCACACAGAACTATATGCATCTTTAAATATTGAATCTTTACCCTCCTAATAGGAACAAATGTTCCAAACTGACAGCAACACAAACATACTCAAGGAAAACTAAAAAAAAAAAAAGTTGCCCATGCCAAGAAGCATGGTAGAGCCTGTGATTCTATTAAGTGCTGTCTGGGTTTGCCTTATCTTTATAACTGTCTCAACTGGGAAAACACTGGAATGCTTTTAGAAAACATTTTCTCTAAGACATTTCACTTTATAAGATTGTCTGCTGGAGACATGAGAACCAGATACAAAACAGTTTACTAGAAAAAAAGCCTTGTAATATTCAATATCATTTTTATCATTTAATTGCTTTCTCTTAAAACTTGTTACTATATAAAACTAATGGCCTTAACCCAGTCATTCCCCATGCAAGAATGAGAAAACACGCACTAATTTTTCTTTTGTCATGCTCTTTTAACCAGACTTTTTTTTACATTACAGTGCCTACATTTCTTAAATCTGAACAAGGAGAAAGAGAGAAGAAAGGAGAGAGAAAGAAAAAATCAGGAGCACCTATTTACATTAGTATCCCCATTACACTTAAAATAACTGAAAAAAAATACTTTATGACATGTAAAGAAAATCATGCACCATTTAGATAATACTATTAAGAAAAACATGTTTTACTTACAGCTAACTTTCTCCTTCTTCTTCCCCCTCCTAATTATTTTTCCAAACATTAAGGACATGAAGTAGGGCATATGCTTTAGAGTCCCCTACAAGTTTAACAAGGTCCAATAAAATCCAGTATTTCCAGATTTTCTTGTTCTGTCCTGTTTCACAAATATAATTATTGATTTGTAATCCCACATTTGTCAGTTTCCAAGTTATTGATTTTATTCTCCAAATGTTAAAGACATGAAGTAGGGCATATGCTTTTGAGTCCCCTACAAGTTTAACAAAGTCCAAGAAAGTCTAATATTTCCAAATTTTTTTGTTCTATTCCAGTTCATCTCCATCTCCCAAACCCTGTGTCAGCTTCATCTCTGCCGCACTTTTGATTCTTCTAGTCGGGTCCTGTGCTTTTTTTCTTCTCTCAAGCATTTTCCATTGAAACACTGGGAACATTTTCACTGGCAGAGTCTCTCTGTGGTCTTTATTACCAGAAGAGCAAGAAGCAGAATGTCCTTCTGTTTCACAGCTCAGTTTTTGCTGGACAAACTTTTGTATTTCTTCCTTTGCATGCACTTCATCAAAAATGATTGTGTTCCTCCAGGAAAGAATATTTTGAAGATAGCTGGGTACAGCAGTTTGAATCTCACATCTGCATCTCTACATTCCCTGAATAATGGAATACATTTATTCCTCTTCTGCCTGGTGTACAATGGGTAGTCAGTCATTTTCCACAAATACTCTACCGTCTCCCACCCTCAGTATTTTGTCCTTCTGCCATAGTTTTGTCAGAATCAACTGTTTCTGCTGTTACGATTGCATCTTTACTATTAAAGGTCTAGGCTGCTTTCCTATGGCCAGGTTTGGAGCAAACACACAATGTGCCCTTTCAGTTAATAATTCATGTTGTGGAATATTAGTCCAGTTGCTTATTTGTGCTTTAATTAATTAATATAGTCTGTCCCTTCCAGCTTCTCAAGTACAGCAGAAAATCTCAGATTTTCCATAAGTGCTCTGCCCTCTAATTCTATTATTTATTATTAGCCATCCACCTGTAAACTCTATATGAGTAAATGGAAGATATTTACCTTTTGGTCTCATGAAAAGAATATTGACTCCCTCTCAGCACCTATCAAAATGATTTTCGATATTGTATCCTCTCTTTTTGATGCAGGAGCTCTCCTTCTACTATTAAAATTCATTTGGCACTGATTTCAAACTTTCATAATGGTATTGGGGATAATTCCCTAGCTTCTCATAAGTTATGCAAAACATTTTTGAAAGGAACTCTTTTGTTAAAATCCACTTTTAAGGATCCTATTCATCCCCGGGGATCTCACTCTAGTATTAAAATCCATTGTTCAACCTCCCTTTGACCCTTCTGCCAAATGTGACCTTAAATACTTATCTTGGAAAACCTTATTACTTGTAGCAATAACTTCTGCCAGGAGGATTTCAGAATTACAAGCTTTATCTTGCAAGCCTACATATTTGATTTTTCATAAAGACAGAGCTGCCTTAAATATGAATCCCTCCTTTCTTCCCAAGATAGAATCAGGCAATAATATTAATCAGACTATTAACTTTCCAGTATTCTTTCCCAATTTTTCTAATAAAGGAGAATACACCCTTCATTTGTTGGATGTTTACAGACAGTTACATTTTTACCTGCACAGAACAAAAGATTGTTGAAAATCAAACCAATTGTTTGTATACTTTTCAGTACCAAAATTGGCAAACCAGTCAGCAATATAACCTTTGCCAAATGGGTAAAAGACTGTATAGCTCTTTATTTATGACAAAAATAATACTGATTTGCCTAGAATGGTAAAGGCTCACTCTATAAGATCCATGGCTACATCAGCAGTTTTTCAATCTAGAGCTTCTTTGGTTGACATTTGTCAGCAGCTACTTGGGCTTCCCTTTATACCTTTATCACTCATTACAAATTGGACCTGGTCTCCAGGTGAAGAGCATCCTTTGGTTCAATGGTGCTCAGGAATGTCCTTCCTTGAGTCTGCCTGAGATCTGAGGTAGCTGGGGACTCTGTCCCATTGGTCAAGGATAAAATGAAGATTGACAACTTCAGATAAAGAAGTTATGTACTCACCATTAACGGTCCATCTGAGTTGTCCTTCTTCGTTTATACTAAACTTCCCTCCCCCCCAGCCTTGCTAAAGTCCTTTGGTGGAACAGATAGGGCATACACTTCCATGTTTGACTACTTTTATATAGCAGATATGGTTTCACAAGGCCTCCTGTCTTTACATCTACTTAGCTCTAATCTGCAAACTTGATCTGAAGTAACTAGGGGAGATTCATTATGGGTAGGGTTGAAGCTCAAGAGTTTTTGGCCTGCGTGAGCTGTGGAAATGGCCAAGACAGTTCTGATGCTTGGAACTGAACCCATTGGTCAAGGATTAATGAAGATAGACAACTTAGATGGAACATTATGGTGAGTAAATACCTTTTTTTTTGCTTACATGCACAACAATCAGTTGGCAAAATTCTGCCTGGAAGACATATTCTTTTTCTTTTCCTTGGACAGGAATGTTACTGTATGCTTTTCTACCCTTTCCACTAATATCCAGGATTATTCTAAAGATTTAGAAAGACTCTCCACAGATCATTTTGGTGACTCTCTTCTGGTCAAGGCAATAGTGGTTCTCCTTTTTTTGGGAATGGACAGAGACAATTACCACAAGCTCCCTCACAGACTGGACTTATTTACTTAGGACAAGGGGTATATGATACACTCCTACTATACAAAACTACAACTAACTGCCTGGATGGAATCTTAATGCCTTTTGTGCATTTTGTTTTCTGAAGTCATACAGCAGGTATTAAGGGAATCAAGCAAACCCATGACTTGAAAATCATATATTGGTAAATGGAAAATCAAATATTGGTAAATGGAAAAGATTTTGTAGTTGGTGCCAAGTTAGGAACCAGCCCCCTTTCAGGGTTATGGTTTCTTTGGTTCTATATTATTTGTGTGAGTTACTATCCTTTGGCCTCTCTTCTCCTCCATCAGGGTTTATTCTTCAGCCATGTTAGCATGTCTGCTGATGGATCCCCTTCTTTCAGTACAATCTCATGTGAAAATGCTTTTGAAAGGACTGCTTCATACCAAGCCTCCTAGAAAACATGTGCTTTTCCTCCTGGGATCTTAACTTTGTGTTAGAAAAAAGAACCCATGCGCCACTTGAACCAGCTCATCAGTCTGATCTAACATTCTTAATATGGAAAACAGTGTTGCTAATTTACTCTGCAAGATGAGTAGCTGAGTTGCAAGTTCTTATGGTGGGTCAGCCCTGTCTCAGTTTCCACAAAGAGAACTAATCCTTCATTTATGCCTAAAGTGGTATCAGAGTTGACTTTGAGCTAATCTGTCAGTCTCCATGTCTTCTTTCCAGAACATAAAAATAAGGGAGAAAGGATACTCCATGTCTTGGATGTCCACAGACAACCCAGGTACTAACTTGTCAGAACAAAAACTTTTAGGAACTCAGTTGCTCATTTCTTGTGAATGTAAGAACAAAGGTCAAACAAATATTTCAAGAATTTTATGAAAGTCTGAATAAAGCAAAGAAATATGGAGATCGAGAAAAAGGTACAACTGGAAATGTTTATGGAAGAATTAACTATGCCAAGGTTAGAGGTAGAGAAGGCTCAATTACTAACAGTTAGGATAGGAGGAAATGAGATAAAAAGGGTGATGTATAACCAATCTATAGGAAAGTCCCCAGAAATACATGGTATTCCTATAGAAGTTTGGAAGCTAGGAGGGAAAAAATGATAAAGATTTGGAAGGTTTTTTTTAACAGTATTTTAACAGGAGGAGAAGTACCAACATCCTGGAAAAAAGTGGTGGTAGGTGTAATACCTAAACAGGGCAACAGATCCATCAGATCCAGCATCATACAGGCCCATTCCAATACTAAATCATGATTATAAAGTGTTTATGTCTATAATGGCTAAAAGAATGGCAAAATGATGCCGAATTGATAGATATAGATCAATGTTATTTTGTGGAGGGGAGGCAAACAGTTGCTAACATTAACAGAACACCAATGATCCCGAGGGAAGCAGAATGTAAGAAAATACCACTGTTCTTGGTGGGTCTTGATGTGGAGAAAGCATTTGACAGAGTAAGCTAGGACTTTAAGAGCAGAGCAATGGAAGCATTTGCATTCCCTGATAAAATTATAAGGCTGATTGGGAGGATATATGAGGGATCGGAGGTGAAAATTAAAATGGGTGGGGTCCTCGCTGATAATTTCTGCTTGAACAGAGGAATCAGGCAGGGGTGTCCTCTCTCTCCTTTGTTATTTGCATTATATTTAGAACTATTGGCAAAGAAAATAAGGGACTCAGAAATTTAAGGATATAATTAGTATGGTAGTTAAGAAAAGATGGCTCTATTTGCAGATGATATTGTTTTATACCTGACAAAACCAGAAAGGAACATTACAGTGTTGTGGAACATTCTGAGGCAATTTCATATCTTTTTAGGATATAAAATTAATGAAGCTAAAACAAAGGCAATAGCAGTAAATTATGTACCCACACACAAATTGGTTCAGCAATATCTGTATTTATGGGGACATGATAAAATGAAATATTTAGGAGTATGGATTAAAATGATACTGGTGTGGTAGCTAAGGATATATGGGAAGATACTAAATAAAAGATAATACAAAAACTAAGAAAATGTAAGCTCTGTTATATGGATATCGATAGTAAAATACAAGCAGTTAAAATGTTTTTAGTCCCTTTTGTCTTATACACAGGCCAGGCATACTTTTATCAACCAATGGAGAAGTTGTGGACAGTAATTAATAAAGAGTTGAATGAATTTATTTGGGAAGGAAAGACAGCAAGAGTCAAGCAGGATAAGCTTATTTTTCCAGTAGAACAAGGCAGACTGGGATTACCAAATATGAAGGGGTATTTTAGAGCTACACAGTTAAGGCTCCTTCCTATACATAGCACAAGCAAAAAACTATAATTCAAAGTGGAAAGAGATGATAATGAAACAGGGGGAAAGCTCAAGAAACAATGAGAGACTGGGATTTTGGATACAGACTTTTAAGGAGAATAACAGTAATCATACAGAATATTATATTCATTAAGTAGCAGAAAGTATTCTAAGAACTAAGCCAACACAGAATTGGAGAAAGGAAATTCTGCAGATGGAGATGACTGCAATTATGGATACAGACAATAGGCAAGAGGGGTTGGGAATATATTGGAATAAAACTGGCAAATGAACCAAGGTACTGGGAGCAAATAACTAGAGAGGGAAAGGTAATAGAATGGGACGATGCCAAGAACTTATTTGGACTGCAAGTTAGAGATTGCCTTCCCTATCAAGGATTGATATCAGTGTATAGGCAAAAAGAAGAAATACGGGGTCCTAAATGAAAGACCAACACTGGTAGAGTTTTAGTAGAATCTAGAACAGAAGCTGCAGTTAAGAAAGGAATAACTGGTACAACATATAAAATATCACATGATAACTATAAGAATCAATCAGATGAGGTTAGGAAGGATTGGGAAGAGAGACTGGATAATCAATTCACAAAGAAACAATGGGGGATATATGTATATTTTGCAAATATCCAACAAAGTCTAAAAGATTTAGGATCTTTGCTTGTAAGTGTTTACATAGGTATTTTTATACCCCAAGTAGACTCCAAAGAATAATGAATCCACAAACAAACTATTAATCTACAAAGTAACACCAATGAAACTTGTGTAAAAATTAAGAAAACTTTAATACAGAGTTAAACGCTTTCATTCCAGCACATTTAGTAGGAACTTCATCAGAACTAACTAACATACCCCTACTTCTAATTTAAATATTGTAAAAACATGTGACCTGTTTAAATATATAATTGAATAATTAAATAATCACTTATGTTTAAAACACAACAAGATTCAGTACAGTGACAAATAAAATGCTGAAAAAATACATACAAAATGGTGTTTAATATTTGAACCTCATAAAATTCAAAACTATTAACAAATTCAAGCCTCATAATGTTTCAATTTTAAAATGGAATTTATGGACCAAGTTTCGCTGGTGTTAATTTGTGGATTAATAGACTCCAAAGAATCTTTCCCCAGGTAGACAGCAAATGTTGGAGGTGTGATAGGGAAGAAAGAGGTAACTGGGAACATATTTTCTGGGAGTGTAATGAGTTGGCAGACTTTAACGATTCACTGCAATCTGCTCTGTTGGAGATACAGTGAGCAATTAGTGTAACTAAGGAAATGATTTATTTTTGAGCTATGATCCAGAATAGGAAATGCCTAGACATAGTAAGGTCTTTTGGGTCTAATTATGGTGGCTACCAAAAAAGCAATTACTAGAAAATGTAAATCAAAGTCTAAACCAACACTACTAGAAGTAGTGAATATAGTAACAGAGATAAAAAACTGGAACTGGAATTTTTAGAAAAGGGTAGGAGCAAATTACATAGGAAAAATGTGAATTGTGGGATCAATATATGTAGAGGAGGAATGAGGTTTAAAAGAAGGCAGGATCTGAATGAGTTATGTGATGTTTGACTGACAATGAGTAAATGTGTTATAAGTGATGTAAAATGTTTGCAGCTACAGTTGTGTCAGCATGGCTTGTAATGTACTATGTTTACAACTGAGGTTGTATCAGAATGGTTTATTTTCATTTATATAAATGTAAGATTGCCTATGTCACATGTGATAATTTAATAAAGATGTTTCTTGTTAAAAAAAATTACAAGCAGTGAAAACTTTTCCATTCCCTTAAGTTTTATATACAGGTAAGGCATACTTTTTAACAATAAGAGGAAAAGCTGTGGACCATAATTAATAAGGAGTTGAACAAATTTATTTGGGAAGTGAAGAGGACAAGAATTAAGGTTAGGTTGGTTCTCCCTATAGAACAAGGCAATATAAGACTACCTGATTTGAAGGAGTACTTTAGAGTTATGTACTTAAGGTTTATATATATATATATATATATATATATATATATATATATATGAAACACAAGCAGGGGTTTACCAATCAGAATGGAAAGGTGTTGAAATGGGGGGATGGCAGGAAATAAGGAGAAATCAGGATTTTGGAAGCAGGCCCTTACGGAGAATAACAACAGCCATGCAGAAAAGTATATTTTCAAAGTAGCAGAAAGTATTCGAAGAAGTAATTCAACACAGGAACGGAGAAAGAAGATTTTATGCATAGGGGTGACTGCAAGAAGGGGCACAGAAAACAGGCAAGCGAGGCCTGGAATAAATTGGAGAAAATTAGCAAGGGGACCAAGGTATTCAGAGCAAATAACTATGGATGGAAAAGGTATTAGACAGTGATGAGGTCAATAGGAAATTTGGATTACAGGTTAGAGACGGTCTTCCCTGCCAGGGATTGACAGCAGAGTACAGTGTTACATGAAAGAGTTTTAGTTGAGTCTAGAACAGAAACTGCTTTTAGAAACAGGTAATTAGTAGGGCATATAAAATACTGCATATAACTTAAAATCGATCAGAAGAGGCTAGAAAAGATTGTGAAGAGGGAGAATGGAAATGCTAAATACAAAGCAACAGTGAGAGGACATCTGTACGGCTCCCAGGTATGCAACACAATCCAGAATGTTTAGGATTTTTACATGGAAATGTCTGCACATGTATTTTATAGGCCAGACAAACTTCAGTGAATTTTTCAGAAGAATAGCAATTGCTGGAGGTGTGAGGGGAAAGAAATGGTTAATGGAGAACATGTTTTTTGGTGGGGTATAATGAGCTGGCAGATTTTAAAACTTTCCTACACAGTACTTTCTCAAATATTTGGGGGAGCAAATGTGTTTCTGTATTTGTATTAGTTTTCTGGAGTAAAAATAATTGTAATTAAGGAAGTTATTCTTTTGAGCTGTGATATAGGATTTGAATTGTCTATATGTACTATGTTTAATGGTATTGGCTGCCATAAAAGGAATTATTAGAAAATGTAAATCAAAATCTAAACCAATTGTAATCAATGTATTGAATATTGTAAAGCAGATAAAAGAAATGGAGGTGGACTCTTTAGAAAAGGAAGGAGCAAATTGCATAACAACATATGGAATTTATGGGAACAATACATGCAGAATAATGTCTAGAAGGAGTGAAATTTAATAGAAGGCAGGATTTCAGCAATTTATGTAAGGTTGGACTGAGTTATAATTGTTAAAAAATAAAAAAAAATGTGTATAACACATGAAACTCATGAAAATCTGTACAATGGTTTGTTTTATTTTCTGTAACTATATGCGTGCCCATATCAATGTTTAAATGCTGTGAATTAAAAAATAATCTATGGTGATGAGAATACTGGTAAGAGGGAGAGAAATCTCATTATCGTGCATGTAGGTGCAAATAATTGTGCAGCAGGAATTGTGGCAGAACCCCCCCTCCCAAAAAAAAAGCAGAGGTGTACAGTGAAATGCGAAAAAAGGCAAGAAGCTTGAGGCATTTTCTGAGGTGCTACACATGTCCGGCAAGAAGGATGAAGAATTTTAAGGGATGGTACAGAAAGCTGTGCATATGATTTTCAGTGAACATGCTTATTTACCCTGTTTTATGTATTAGCTTGTTTTTTGTAACATTCTAGAGTATTGCAAATAAAACATCAAAACAAGAAAACAAAAGCTATTTAAAGCTATCAAAACCATCACTAACTATTTACAGAAATACCAGCTAGGCACCTTAGAGAAAGAGTAATGAATAATTTAAAAGAACAGCAAATTAACATATGCAATTGCATACATGCCCTAATTGTACAGTCTTTACTATCATATTTTAACTGTCGAATCCAAACATATATTGTTTAGACCACGATGACCATTTAAGGAGAATTTGTTAATGAGCTATAGCATCCATTGCTGCAGTCTCCAAAACAAAAAAGTCTTTTAAAATTTAATGTAGATCTTGACACCAGTCTGCATGAGATATATTTTTCAGCTGCAGATGATTACTTTCTTCCCAATGAAAAATATCATGTAAAAAAGAGACTTGCCTAGTTATATAATGACAGATTAGGACCAAGCTCAGACAAGATTAACGCTAGGGTCAAAGTAATTAATTCAGGCCTTAGTGCCTGACATTCTGCATCTCAGTTTTTAGAGGTCTGTTTGCCTGGCAATCCCACAAAAAGATGCACTCAGTCACAAACAACCTGCTGTGCACCAGGCATATTTAGTTCTTTAAAGGTTAGAGTTAATACTCTAATAGAAAAGTGATCTGCTTTAGCTTTACCCCATCACTATATCCAGCGTGGTCAGTCCTGTTTTTATACAGGAAGAACTTCTTAGTTGAAAAGCAGACTATTAATCTTTCATAATTTTTCCTGCTCTCTCTCCCAGACCAAACTGAATTCTGACCTCCTGCCACTCAAGAACTGTATTATTATGTGAAAATTATTAAGTAAGAGCATTTGTTAAAACCTCTGTGGTTATTTAGTGTAGTTAGTGTCCAATTTGTAAAGTATTTAAGTGGCATCAATTCAGAAAGCCAAGAATCTGCTTTTGACTTATGAATAGTTCTTATTATTAAGATTAAATCTAATGTTGAAATCTTCTATCTACCATTTTTCGGATTAATTTTGGCAAGCAAAATGTAAAGATTGTGAATAACTTCCAGCTGAAGGAGCAAAACACCCCCTTCCAACTCAGTGACCCCACTATTTATGAGGAATCCTTCACTGCCAAATTATTTATACATGTGAAAAGCTGCATAGATACATCTGTCCCCCTCCAAAATAAATATAATACCAAATTCAAAAATAACCCCCTATGGTGGAACCAAAATATAATCAAGCTCATCATAATAGAAAAAAACTCATTGCATATAAAAATAAATGTAACAATCAGGATGTAAAATAAAGCTCTTTCTAAACTTAAAAAGGAAATTTGGACTCCGATCAAGTCAAGCAAAGAACAGCACAAAGCCTTCTTTAACTGCCCATCACTGTGCAGAACTAATAGTGAATGAGTGATGTCAATACTTGGAACCAAACTGCCTAACCAATAAATGTATCTGTAACTTCACCCCCTTCTCCCCTCCTACATTCCATCTATTCCCTCCTCAGATTTTCCATGAACAAATCCTTAAGGCACTATCTAAGGTCAAGAATGCTGATTCTTTAGGGATGGAGAGCATACTGGTCTACTTACTGGCCAGCCCGAACAAGGCCTGTTAGCCCCCCCAACATATGCTGTTCAAAGTCAGCCTCCAAACAGGCTTTATGTTGGATGAATGGAAGACAGCAATTGTCATCCCCTTGCAAAAAGGTGGGGTGTCAGTGGACCCGGTAAATTCTAGACCCATAGGTCTGACCACCCTATCTGTAAAGCTACAGAAAGTATCAATATGGAATTAATAAGTAAGGACATAGGTAATCTACAAATTCTCCATCCCAAGACAGTTTTGTTAAGGGCAGATCATGCTTACTTAACCTGGCTGACTTCTTCAAGAAGGTTACCGAAGCAATGGATGAGAGTAAATCAATACACACTGCACATTTAGACCTTCCAAAGGTGTTTGACACCATCCCACACTTGGGTTTGTCATAGATAAACTATCCCAACTAAATGTTAATTCCTTTGTAACTCTTTGGAAAGTGAACTGGCTCACAAATAGAAGCCAAGAAAGTAGAGTATACCTCCTTTAAAAGACCTATAAATAGCAGTGTACATCAGGATTCAGTCCTTGGGTCACTCCTCTTTGACATTTAATTCTTAGAGGTCAAAGTTACTGTCAAGGGTCTATAGCTGACCAACTTTGAAGATGACTGTAAACTTGGTATTACCATAAACTTCAGAGAGAATACCAAGATCCTACAAAAGGGCCTTTCCAAAACCAATAGCTGGTGTCAAAACCATGGACTAAATCTGAATGTCAAGAAATGTATATTAGTATTCTTTGGCAAATAAGAAGCCTCTTGTAACTATCACACTGATAGCACACTCCTGAAAATTGATCTAGTAGTTAGGGACCTCAGAGCCTATATAAAGAATAAGCTGTCCTTCAATCACCATGTATCCATTACTGTAAGAAAGTGCTTTTTCATTGCACAGCTTATTGCTAAAGGTATGGCATCCAGGTCCAGGGATGAGATAATTTCACTGTATTATGCACCTATCAGGCTGATCATTAAGTATAATGTTCCCTTTGGTATGTACATGTCCAAACACGACACAACTTAGATGTCCACAATGTTTTCTTATTAAAAAAAATTGGGCCTAAATCATAAAAACTATGCAGACCATCTGAAAGCCTTGTCCTTCTTGGTGTCATATGGGCTACTGAGGGGTTACCTCTGCCTCATGAACAGACCCTGCTCATTAGATCCAAATCTCTTTTGCAACATAACTAGAATATTTTGGAGGGACAAACATGTATTACAGGGAATATTTATTCTTTGGGATAGTCTTCCTCTCCACATAAAGCATAGTACGTCTCTTACACTATTCAAAGTAATCTGGACAAATGGATGAGTAACCACCAGTTTACTCCTGATTTAGCACCTTTGTCCCTCATGGATAGGGGCAACAAGTCAGTGTTGTGCTCATCTCTGGTTTATTCTTACTTAAGATAAAAGGACTAAAGACTTCATGGGAATATATGGCTAAGCTTCTACAGATCACCAAGGATCAATAGCCTAGTAAGTACCTATGTACCTATAAAATGTGTATAACTATTCCAGAGTCATAAGTCTTGTAAAACTGTAATTATGGCATATTTATCATATGTTGCAAAATCTGGTAGATCTGGTAGGCAAAGTTAACATGTTCAGCCAAATTGGATTGTTTCCTCATTGTCAACAAATGCTGAGATAGTTGTTTAAATTGTTAACAAAAGTGGTAGGAAGTGAAAGTGAAAAGCCATGAGATGCATTTAGGACTAAAGAATAGATGAACCACTTGACTGTTTGTATCCTTTGCTGAAAGTCCAAATTCCCTTCCATCTTTCCATTTGCTCTCTGATGTTATGCATAATTGCATTAAAGATAAGGGTAAGAGGTCTGTAAGAATTCTAAAAACTTTAAAGGAAAACTCCACCTTAGAACTAAAAAAAAAAATCTGTTTTTCAGTCTATCTCTGTTTTCTGGACTATTTTAACACCTCTGAATCACTGACTGCTTCTTACAGAATTTTTATTTTCTGCAAAATGGTTGTCATATATCAATGTGATGCTATTTTTCTTCAAGCCTTTCTCCTTCTCATAATTTATTTATTTAACATTTGTTTTACTAGGATAATCAGGCTTGACAACTAGTGTCCATTTTCAGTGGACTTCCTGGGGAGAAAAGCTCCAAGAAGTTACAGTGTGAATAGATGGTTATTAGGGTCAATGTCAAATAAACGAACGCTTGAAATGTCGATCGTTATATGGTCGAGACCATATGATCGACATTTCAAGTGTACAAAGGTTGACTTTAATGGCGCCGTACAGTGCAGAATGGGAGAATTTCCCTTTTCTGCACTGAAGTGCAGTCTCAGAGTTGGTATATTTAAGTAGGGGGTGTGTGGGGGACACAAGGGGGCTTGCCCCCCTGCTCGCACTGTTAAGGTATGTTTTACTTTTTTTTTTAATTATATATTCGAACTTTCAAATATCGACCATATGGTCTTGAACATATGGTATTCGACATTTTGACAGTTTGAATATATAACATAGGCCCGGTTATTAAAGAATAACAATTAGTAGGATGCTGACATTTTTAGAAGGCAAGACAATTAAATGCAATACAAGCCCATAGTACAGTTATGAGATCACAAATCGTACAGTACTAGTACAATATATGTACATAAGGTACTCAGACTAGGTATATATTTACAGTATTTACAAAATATACAATGCACATAGATGGACCAAGATGACAATGAAAAACATGCATCAGAGGCCTCAGGGGGTAACCTGCCTACAATGGGGTGAGGATTCAGAGGGGTTCATTGCAGTTGCAAAGGGGGTTAGCATAAAGGTGTGATTTGAGAAGGTCTTTAAATGTGGTTGTGCAATTTTGTAACCTGAGGTCAGGAGGGAGGGTATTCCATGCTTTTGCGACCTCATGGGAGAATAGAGCTTCTCCAGAGCTGTTCTTGCATGGATTGACTTTAATTAGGGCTTTGTTACTGGATTGTAATTCCCTGTTGGAGTTGTGGAAATTTAACATGTCGGCTAAAGCAGGGGTTTTCTCAGGATGGTATAGAATTTGATGAGCTACATTGAGTTGATGGTAGCTTAGTAAGTTTGGGCGTTCTAACCAGTGTAATTTATGTAGGGACTGGCAGTGGTGGAAGTGTGATTTAGCATTGGCTGCAAACCTAGCTATCTTGTTGTAGCATGTGGAAAGTTTGTTCAGGTCAGTTTTATTAATGTTAGTTAGAACTGGGGAGGCATAAAAGTAATGTTGATAACAGATCAGTTCTGGCTACGGCAGTTCTAGACTTGGAGGTTAAGAACTGCTTCCTGCAATAGAAGCATCCTAGCTTTATGTGGACTTTAGAGATAGTTTGGGATATGTGTTTATTGTATTTAAGTTGTTGATCAATTGTGGCACCTAGTAGTTTGGCCTCTGGTACTGGGGTGATGGGGGTGTTGTTGGCTGAGAGAATGGAAAAGGTGGGGTCATTGGGCTTAGTTGGGTTGGCTAGCATTAACTGTGTTTTTTTTTTTTTTGGTTTAGTATCAGTTGATGGTTGCTTAGCCAGTTCTCTATCTCAGTGAAGGATTCTTGGGCTTTACTTTGTAGAAGATGGATGTTGGGTGCCGAGCAGATTAGGGTTGTATCTATTGGACAATATCAGCTTTTGTGATTGCTAAGTGGAGTTTGTTTGTAAATATGTTAAATAGAAGGGGGGGTAGGATTGAGCCTTGGGGTATGCCACATGTGACAGGGAGTGGGGGGGATAGGGAGTTGACCCATTTGACAGACTGTGAACGGTTGCTTAGGTAACTGTTGAACCAGTGCAGGATGGGATCATCAAGGTTGAGAGGCAGGCTAGGACTTTATTGTGAAAAACTGTGTTGAATGCCTTGGATGAGTCTAGGAAGGTGGTGGAGACAAGTTTCCCTTTGTTCCTGTATGAGTTTATGGTATTGGAGAAGTTAATTAGGGCAGTGGTGGTGCTATGGGATGGTCTAAATCCGTGTTGGGATTTAGATAGTAGGTTGTTGGATAGTAGGTGGGTAAGGAGTTGGTGGTGGATACATCTTTCTAGAATCTTTGATAGGGATGATAGGATCGCAATGTGATGGTAGTTGGAGAGGTCATGCGAGGGGCTGCCCTTGTAGAGGGGGATGATATATGAGGTTTTCCACAAGGATGGAATGGTGCATTCAGTAATAGATCTATTAATTAGTAGGAAGATGGTGTAGGCAATGGTCTTAGATGCAATTTGGAGATATTCGGCTAGTAGACTGTCAGCAGCGAGAGTGGTTGGTTTGAGTTTTGCTAAGAGTTTTTGAATGGCTGGTGTTGGTACTGGTTTGAGTGAGAAGGGGGTAGAGTTAGTTTGGCATTTTTGGGGTTGTGGGTGATATAGCATTTATGAGTTTCAGTATGGAAGAGGTAAAATAGTTGTTGAAGGCTACGTTAAGGTCTGTACCTTCGATGTTTGGTGGTGGTGTAGTGGCTTTTCCGGGCTGGAGGATGTTGTTCACTGCAGCCCAGAATTTCTGTGGATTTTCACTGTGTTTCCGTTGTAAGCAAATATAGTGATTTTGTTTGTCAAACTTGACCTGCTTTTTTGCTTTATTTCTAAGTTCATAAAAGGTTTGTCTGTTTTTGGGTGTTTTCTATTCTCGACAGATTTTCCAAGCTTTATCCCAATCTTTTAGTAAGGTCTTTGTGGTTTTCTCTAGCCATGGGGCAGGGTTACTGCATATCCTGATTGTCTTAAGTGGGGCTTATTGGTTTAGAATCTCTAGGAATGTGGATTTAAATTATCCTACTGAATTATCCAGGGGGAGGGTTTTGAGGAGAGCCCAGTTACAGGATTTCAGGGTTTTTGAGAATTGATCTGAGGGGGAAGTTTTTTTGGAAACAGGTTTGTAGCAGGGAGGGTGGGTTGGTACATTTAATTTTGTGCCAAAGAGAAAAGTTGGATTGTGGTCACTGAGAGATTTGGGTAGTGTTCCACATTGGTGGGCAGTGTTGGGCTGATTTGTGAGGATCCAGTCCAAGGTGGATTCTATTTTGGTGGTCTTGTCAATACGTGTGGGTGACTTTATGAGTTGGGTGAAGTTATATAGGTTTATATGGTTGGTGGCTGTTGGTGAGTGTATACTGTTCCAGTTGATGTTGACATCGCCTAGGACTATAGTTTCTTGGGAGAGGGAGTGGGATGGTAATTCATTACTGAAACTAAGCAGAAATTCCTTAAGATTCCAAGAGCAGGCTAAGTTATTTCTTACACTTATTTCATTGAATTGCACTTCTGTAATGCTTATAATTGTGATATACAGTTAATCTACTACATTTTGCACTGTTTTAAAGCTTTTTTACTGTTTCACTGCATTTATGTACTGTTTTATACTGTTTTAACTGTATTTTTCATTGCTAGATACTGCTTCATTACTCTAGTTGCATGTTTACTGAATTACTTAACTGTAAACTGCTTTTTCATACAGAGAGTTGTATTTTCTGTTTGTGAGTGCTCTATCTGTGCTTTTTTGTGCATTTTTTATTTTTTTGAGGTTTCTGTGTTCTAGTCTAGTCTGTTTACAGTTAAAAGCATTCTCTAGAGTCTGCTTGCTCCTTGAACTGTTTGAAGTTTCATTTAGTGGCTGCAGCTAGTAGCGGTAATAGTTTTAGTTTCCCACCCCCCTTCCCTATTGTTGTGGTGTTCTTATACTTGGTGGCTTTGCAGTTGCCCACCCATACTATATATCTGATCTGGGACACTCCTCCCAGTCTAGTGTCATTAGTTCATTCAATCTAATAGAGAGAGAACATTTGTGAAGGCCAACCCACTCAGATTCTTAACATTGAATTAACTTCTGTTCCAGCTTTCTCCATTTCTACTTTACTGAAAGAATTAACTTCTGTTCCAGCTTTCTCCATTTCCACTTTACTGAAAAAAAAATTCTAGGCTTGTTTCCCCCCTTTCCTGTAACAAGTCTAGCCCAGATACAGATTTGCTGTATCCAAGAGTGTTTGTAAGCTCCTGCCCCCCCCCCCACTTAACTAGGGTTAAATTATTCCCAGCGCCATAAAGTCTGCTCTTCAAATTTTCCCTTACAACTATCCAGCTTTTTAGTTTTAGCAGTCAAATCTGTTTCTTTGAGCTCAGCACTTGTTCAGAACTCATTGTAAGCACTAAATAAGCTACAAATGACTACAGCATTCAACTTTCCTCACTTGTCTAGAGGAAAACATGTTTTACTACTTAATAAATAAGCACCTATTCAGGCATGTCTAAAGGTCAGTTCCCGGTGTTTTCTCCTGACTACCTGATGAATCTGAGTATCTTGGGGCAATGCAGCAATTCCCTCATGTACACAGACAACCCTCTCCTCCTACCACCCAACACTACAACCTGTGAGAGATGCACTTATATAGCCAAAGACTGGACTAGACAGTCAAGAGGAGAAGGTAAACACTTGCACCACACCACACTCATCACATAGTACCTCAAAACCTACACCACCAAAACACACACATAGAAGCACAAAACACACGCCTACATTCATGGAGGCTCTCAATAAAAATCTGCCCAAACAACCGAGACCTCCAAAGCAGAAATGCAAGCAACCTCCACCCCCCCAACACAACTCAAATGACACATAGCCCACAAACTCAGTGTGCCACTCAACTACAGCCCATAAGGCATAACGTACCCAACACTCTAGTCATAGGTGACTCTATAGTCAGGCACACTGATGTTCCACTCACCAGGCTAAACAAGGAGAAAGTTACTGTCAGCTGCCTGTCGGGTGCCAGGATCTGCCACATAACGCATGCATTCATGTCACTCCACAACAAGTACAAATATGACTCTGTCATTGTCCATGTTGGTGTGAATGATCTGAGATGTACCTCCCTGGACTACATGAAATGAGACATGGAGGAGCTCTCCAATCTTGAGCCCAGTATGACCCTAGCCCTGAGTAGCATCCTGCCATCACCCAGAATTATACCACAGTACAAGGACAAAATGATTGACTTCAACAATTGGCTAAGCTTCTGGTGCCATTTTAAGGGAATCCAGTATCTGTCTGCCTGGAATGACATGATCGGCAGACCACGATGCTTTGCCAGAGATGGCCTGCACCTGTCGCCCTTGGGATTCCAGATACTGGCAAAGGCTCTTGCCACCCCTATAGCGCCTTTTTAGGCAAGGTTCAAATGACAAATTCACCACCGTAACAGGTACAAGCAAGCAAAATCTGAGGGTAATGCTACTCAATGCTAGAAGTCTAAACCTCAAAATGCACTCACTTGAGGCACTCCTTAAAATGGAGAACATCGACATCTGTGCAGTGACAGAGACCTGGTTCAAAGCTCCACTGAGCACCCCTGCATTCCCAGGCTATAGTTTATACCACACCTTTCGGCCAACTAACCCGGACCAAACCACTAAAGGGGGAGGCGTGCCCATATTCATTAAGGATGTCCACACCTCCAAGCTAGTTGCTCAGCATAATGCATTCGAGATTATCCAAGTGCAACTAACTCTGGGCAAGACCGCAATCCAAATTGTAGCTTGCAACACACCGCCCACCATTCCCCAGGATTCCCACTCCTCTTTTCTTGATACACTGGAAAATATTAGGGTACAACCCAACACCCTAATAATGGGCGATTTCAACTACCCCACCATTAACTGGGAAAACTACTCATGTATCAACTCTTTTGCTCAACGTTTTCTGGAATTCATAAATTCCAATGCCTTGGATCAACTTATCCACACCCCCAGCAGGGGCAGCAATATCCTAGACCTGGTCATTACCAACATGGGCAACCAGTGTTCCACACCAGATGTCAATTCCTCGTTGGTCAGATCCGACCACAAGCTAATCACCCTAGACATCCATATCCTGCCCCACCCCCTTTAGGGAAACAACTGTAAATTTTTTTCCAAAGCCAACTTCATGCTTCTTAAGACAGAAGTGGTAAACTTCACGACACCCATGCAGATGGATAATAGAGATACGACTGCTGAATCCTACACAAATGCACTTTAGAAGCACTTACATGAGTGCATGGATTATGCTATCCCTAACAGAACCAAGATGCTATCTTCCAAAAAAGGAAACCAATCTGGTGGTCTTCTGCCATAAACAAACTCTACAACAGAAGAAAGAAACTGTTAAAAAAAAAAGAGTAAAATCCCATGATTGGAGGAACTCCCTGGTCAGCCTCAGTAAGAAGCTGAGATCCCTCATAAAATCCTCCAAAGCTAGTTATGAAAACAAAATTGCCACTGATTCTAAAGATGACCACAAAGCATTCTATAGCTATGTCAAGAATCTCAATGGCAACACTCAGACCTGCTCTGACTTACAGCATAATGGCACTGAATATACAGAACCAACTGATATTGCCAGCATCCTGGCAGATAGGTACAGTGCTAACGTTACCCCCCTCTCACCCCCTAAACGGCCCATCTCTATACCATAAGAATGCAAAGTTCCTGTAATCACGGCTGCACAGGTAAAAACCTTACTCTCCAAAGCCAAGAACACAGCATCCATGGGACCTGACAACATCCCAGGTTGCATTCTACATGAACTACAGAATGAACTGGCACCCCATCTAAGTACCATGTTCAATCATAGCCTCACCTCAGGCTTTGTGCCCATTGAATGGCGCACTGTGACGGTTATCCCACTCCACAAAGGGGGAGCCATGACAGACCCCGGGAACTACCGACCCATTAGCCTGATGAGCCTGGTCTAAGGCCATGGAACGTATCATCATGGAACTCATAAACAAAGACATTGGTAATCTCCAAACTCTGGACCCCCCACAGTTTGGGTTTGTAAAAGGCATATCATGTCTCCTAAACCTGATAGACTTCTTTGAAGCAGTCACCAAAGCCATAGATGAGGGTAAGGTGGTTCACACAGCCTATGTAGATCTCACCAAGGCTTTCAACACCATCCCCCACTCTGGAATTATAGATAAACTCACTAAACTAGGTATAAATCCCTATGTCACAAAAGATGGGTTGCCAACTGGCTTACTGACATAACCCACACTATGAAAGTAGCAGACTCCAAATCCGACTTCAGATCAGTGACAAGTGGAGTACCACAGGGTTCAGTCCTGGGTCCTCTCCTGTTTGGTATCTACTTCTCTGAAGTACAGGCTAACACAGAAGGTCTTTGGTTAACTAAGTTCGCAGATGACTGCAAACTAGGAGCCATAATCAAAACTCCTAATGATGTGGACATCCTACAAAAGGGCCTCACTGAGACAGATGCCTGGTGTCAAAGCCATGGCCTCAAGCTCAATGCCAAAAAGTGCATTGTCATCCCCTTTGGTAAAAACTCTGTACCCATGAACTACCACATAGGTGGTAGTCTTCTTAACACTGAAAGTGTGATAAGAGACCTTGGGACACAGGTGTACACAGTAGTCTCTCCTTTGATAATCACATCATCACAGTGGTCAGGAAATCCTTCTACATGGCACACCTCATCACAAAAGGTTTCTCATCCATTAAAAAAGAGGTAATTGTTCCCCTCTACTTGTCACTCATTAGACCCATTCTAGAGTACAAAGCCCCTTTTGGTATGTACCTCACAAGACATCTACAACAACTGGAAAGGCCACAGAAATACCTCACAAAGAGGATTACTGGCCTCAAACAGATGCCGTATGCAGACTGTCCCAAAAAACTCCAGCTTTACTCCATCGCATATCGCCTACTCAGAGGTGATCTCTGCCTAACATACAAAGCTATGTCAAACTCAGAGCTGTTGGACATGATCCACTTAAAGAAATCCCAATCCCTCTGAGCTACATGCTCTAGGGGCCTTAACCTTGTCACCATAATAAACAGAACATGCTGGAGGGATAGATTCCTGTCCCAGAGACTTCTCATACTCTGGAACAGACTCCCTATCTATGTCAAACAGAGTTCCTCGTTAGCACTCTTCAAGAAAAATCTTGATGATTGGATGGGAAATAGGAAATTCACCCCAGGGATCATGTCTGTGACTCTGCTTGACAGAGGCACAGGAAAATAATTTTCTTGGGTGGCAAAAGCCAGGGAACCTTTTTGGCTAGGCTTATATAGGCTCTAGGCCAATATGGGCTTAAGCCATGTTTCCGTAATGATCATTATATATGAGTTGTGTACAGAAATAGCTGAATGCAACTGTTCTATTTGGTTCATGATACTATGAATGTTTAGGTTCAGTATAAGTATGTCAGTGGGTTTATGCTTAAATAGGAGGTTGAGGTTGGGTGGGTCATTGGAGATAGCTGTTGGGTCGGGATTGTGGTGGATGTCCCCTCCTAGTAGTAATTGAGCTCCTCTGTTGGTAATGGTTTTACGGTAGAATACTGTTAGGAAGTGGAGTCTGAGGTTGGGGTGTTTTTGGATTGTGAGGTGTAATGAATTGGAGAGGCGAGTTGAAAGAGGAAAGGATGATGGGTGACTGTGTGTTTATATGTATGGAGGAGTTACATGGGGTATACGGTAAGGTGGGGGATTTGATGTAATGTAGATTAAGTGGGTGATGATAACGGGTACTGATGGAAATTAAACAGAGGCAGATGGATAAGGAGAACAGAAGTATGAGGATGGTATGGTGATGGGAGTGGGGGGTTTGGGTCATAGCGTCAGTGATGTCTATGTGTTGCAGGGAAGTGGAGGAAGCAGGGTGTGTGCAGTGTTTGCTTAGAGGAGTATTAGGATGTGCTTAGAAATTGGTGGGTTGAGTTGAGGGGGGTGGTAGTCTATTGGTGTGTGGGTGTGGCTATTGTTGAAGAGTTGTGTGCATGTGATTCAGTGGAGGGTGTGTCAGGTGAGTCAGGTGATGTGGAGTAACGATATATCTATGAGTAGTGGGGACAGGTGGGAAATAGGGGCAGGGTAGGGGACCGGAGTGAGCCCGAGCATTAGCGATGGTGAACAGAGTGGGGCTGCACCAAGCCGTGCAGGTAAGTGACTACAAAGACAATCTGTAAACTTAATGGCAACAGAATGTGTTAAATGAAGGGAACAAAGATAATAATAATACCTTCCCAAGGGTCACGTTTATCAGGTAAATATTCAAAAGTCCATCCATTTCAAGTCTGCTTTATATGACTCATGCAAGACATAATGAAGTACTGGTGTGTATTCCCATGCCATCGACATATAATGGGATTAGTGTCAGTCATTATCATCTTACATACTGTCTGTGACAGGACTGCTTCTTTTATTTTTTGAATGGCCCTCATTTGTGTGTGTATCTCAGGGCTTGTTTTACAGTATACTAAGGCGTTATACAGCTGCAACCAAAACAGTGGCTAAATTGCAGGCCTTTGTTCAAGCTATCTGTAGTTCAAGATGAACTGACAGCTCCCACACTTTGGTAAATGTGCTGATACTTTACAAGAATTACAATATATATATATATATATATATATATATATATATATATATATATGTATATATATATATATATATATATATATAAATATATATATATATATATATATATATATATACTGATTTTTCTCTAAATGTCACAGACATATTTGATACTACATTCAAGTCATCTCAAAATGTATAGTATAAACAATTTTAAAGCTTAGCATTTTAATACTGTGGTGCTGTTTATGTACATTTGTCAGAAGAGCTGACAACTGTCTTTGAACCATTGACTGATCTAATTGTTCTGTTTTGCTATGAAAGGCATGGCTACATTGGAATCAGCTGTGTATCAGTGTAAGTTCTCTTCCTCTCTCTAATAAAGACAATGGAAAACAGTTTCACACCTCACCTCTCTGTCTTGTTTGCAGCAGCCTGGGCTCCTGACATCAGCAGGACTAACTACCTGAATAAGATTGTCAGCAGTACCTGAGTACAAATTTCTCTGTGTCTGTGGTGTGCCATGCAAATGTAGACAAATTCCTCAACACGTTATGTGACAAGTTAAGATTTAAGAGTGGGTGGTCTTTCCCGTCCTTTGATTCCAAGGTGAGAAAATGAAAGTTTTATAAAGCACGAGCAGGGTTTCAGGTACCTACATAGTACTGGAATCATATTGTAGGGCAAAAAGCAACCTAAGAGTTGAGTTAAACTTTAAGAGAAGATGGAGTTTTCCTTCAAGAATAAGTATGCGTGATGTGATTAGAGTGATTCAAAAATTGAAACTGGGCTTTTATAAGTGGGCTAGGACTATCATTTACACAGACAAATTCTGTATTTTTTGGCATTAATTTTATAACCTGATAATTGCCCATGAGACTATAAAATATCAAAAACAATAAAGATGTCTTTTTCAGGGTTTCTTAAATGTAGCATCAGGTAATCTGCATAAAAACAGACCAGTACATCATGGCTGTACATCCAGGTCCCCCCTACACCACAGCTGAATAAATTAACTGCAAGAAGTTCCATGTATAAAGCAAATAATAAAGACAGACAAAGGGCATACTTGTCTGGTATCTTCATATAAGAGCATCTCAGAGGATAACCATATACCAATTTTAATCTTAGCAATTTAGCCATCATATATTAAACTTATCAGTTCCACAAACCAATAATACCCGAAACAAAAACTGCCAGACAACCCTCTCAAATACTCTCAGCATCAAGACTAGTCAACAAAAGATGGTTAGAATTTTTACTAGCATGTCCTAACAGAAGAGAAGTTTTAATCAAATTGTCCTGAGTCTTGTGTCCTTCCATAAAGCCCTTTTGATCACTGTGAAATGGGCCTGGAAGTATAGCTTTAAGTCTATTAGTTAACAAAGAAGTAAATATGTTATAATCATGGCTTAAAATTGAATAGATTAATATGAAGCAACCTGTAAGGGATCCTTGTCAGATTTTAAAATTACCATTGCCTTGGCTTGCTTCCACAAAGGAGAAATGAATATAAGGCACAAACCGAGTTAATCTTACTTGTAATTAATGAGACAAATTTAGACTGATTAAATCTGTATATCTCAATAGGTACACCATCTAGTTCTGATGACTTCCCAAGTGACTGTAACCTAATGATCCCCACAACATTCTCCTCAGAAAAGGAATATAAGAGTTTGCTGCTCTATTGTGTCATCAGGGAAGGAAATTCAATGTCAACTAAGTATTTTTTATCTTAGTATGTATGTCTGAGAAATTATTCGAGTGTGCATAAAAATGGGTGTAATAATGATAAAATACCTGAATAATTTTCATAGGGTTTCTAACCTGGGCATTGGTCTCTGGGTCCATAATTTTATATAGCATTCTGTCTGCCAATTGCTGCCGAAGCCTAGAAGCCAGAAACCTTTGGTAGTCAGGGGTGAAATCAAATGTATTCAGTTTAAGGTCTTTCCTGAAGTGTTCTAAATTATGGTTCAGATATTTAGCTAATTTCTGTTTAGTAAGTTTTGCTTGATCTGCAGATCCTGGTATACCATGAAGTAGATTATTTTGTGCTTCTAAGAGCCCTTGCTGAGCACTCAAAAATGATGCAAAAAAATTATTTGCGGTGCATTAATATTTTAATATTAATAATTAGAAAAGCCAATTCAATTTTTATTTCATCCCATCCATGAACTTATAGCTTTGGGTTATCCAGAACATCAAGTTGCCATTCCTCAAAGGAATGAGTAACCCTTTTTCCTTCAAATAACTCACCTTTGCAGAACTATAAATTTGTTCTCCAAAGGGGTTTTGTTAAAGGAATGCAAAAAGCCCATGTTGATATTAAAGAAACATTATTGGATAGCTATGGCTATTAGAAGAAACTGGAATCCAATATAAAACATAAACATGTCTCCTGGTAATCCACATTCTATCCAGTCTGGAAAAAGTGTTATACCTAGACAATTAACAAGTATAATTTAATCCTTCCTTATCAACCTTATATGTATCAATAACCCCACAGTAGTTAAACATTTATTTATAAACTTTCCTAAGGCAGAATTTCCATAAGGTGGTATGGATTGCCCTAGGGTCTGTATGCACTTCCCACAAAATGAATACTTCATTGCATGGCTCTCCCCAAAATCCCAGTTTCTCAAGACTTGAAACATATTCCCTAAGCAAATATGTGATTTCCATGGGGGGGTACCAGGAGGAATGTATGTATTCATCAATGAGAAAAGATGCCCTTGTAACCTACCCTCACGAATAATGTTTTTGCTCTCCTTATTGAATAAGACCTCCAGAACTTCAAATGAGAGGTTTTGGACAATATTGTTACTCCCCTATGATGCCCTCCCTCATAATGCAAGAAACTGTCCAGGACATAACCCTTCCTCTCCAATATGAGGTGCTCCACTTTTGTTAAATGAGTTTTTTGCATATATAAATAGATAAATAAATAAATACAGCTAGGATTGTACTACTTAGAATAAAGAAAGGCTTTTACCTGCTTGACTGGATTAGTAAAACCATTATTATACCATGATCCCCCCAAAACGTGCACGCTGATTGGCCAGCGTGCCGTTGTAATCGAAGTTATACTAATGGAAAAGGTCCGTCGCCTGGACTTTTTCCATTAGTATAACTCGATGAACATTGTCTGCTATGTTAAATGGGTTTAACATAGCGAGACAGCTTTAAAATAAGCAACGGAGATCTCCGTTGCTTATTTTAAAGCTGTCTCGCCATGTTAAACCCATTTAACATAGCGAGACAGTGTTTTAAAAGCAATGGAGAAAGCAAGATCTCCGTTGCTTTTTAGTGTTCGCTATGTTAAATGAGTTTAACATAGCAAGACAGTTTAAAATAAGCAACGGAGATGTCCGTTGCTTATTTTAAACTGTCTCGCCATGTTAAACTCATTTAACATAGCGAAACAAAAATGCAACGGAGATCTTGCTTTCTCCGCTGTTTTGCCCACAGCTCTGATGTACTGCGCAGGCGCTGTACATCAGGACTGCCGCAGATGCCAGACATCTGCGGAAGGGCAGTAAACAGGCATTATACTATGCCATTATTTAAGAAAAGTAACAGTTTCTTTTCTTAAATAATGTCATGGTATAATAGCAATAACCCACTTCTGGGTGTGGGTAATGCTAAATTTACCCACGGTTGGCTTTGTTTGGTCCCGAGGGCGACGCCAACCGTGGGTAAATTTAGCATTACCCACACCCAGGCATGGGTTATTGCTATAATATTCAATAACAGAGACAGTATATAAAAAATAAATATCAATCTTGCCTTGCTGTTGTGATTAGCAAAAACCTTATGAATTGGTACACATAATAAGAAAAATAAACTATGATTTAACATCCTGCCTGTTAAAATTAAAATGAATAACAATTTACTACAAGTTGGATTATACTCTGTAGCAAACTCATAAATGTGCCAATAACTTCTCCACCTTTCTGGTCATAACTCACCAATAAATGATCTACAAATTTTGTCCTTGCAAACTGAAATCCTAATATAAGCAAGTGAAAGCAGCAGTCATTTAGGAGTGTAGGATACAACTCATGCTTGCTGATAGGCAAATTGCAGTAAGGCATATAACATGATCTGTTACACTAAACTAAGAGTGAGAAGGTAATGGCATTAGGTGCAAGCACCACGTCAGTCTTAGGAAATACAAGGCAATGGAGTGTTGTGACCATTTATTCTTTGCCAGTACCCAGCTTTAAACTGTACCTCTGTTTTCAAGGAGGGCTAGACAGTCAAGTCGAGGCAAATTTGTGAATGCCCATCAAATCGTCCATTTATGCCTTGCCAGTACCCACGTTTAGGCTACGCCTCTCTTTTCAAGAAGGGCTAGGCCAGTCAAGCCAGGGGTGAATTTGTGAATACCCATCAAGTTACCCGGTTCTCATTTGAAGGAAAATAATTTATATCATTGCTTGATTTAAAAGCAGTATATTCCAAAGGCGGGGAAAGCTCTGTATAAGGAACCTATCTCTCCACTCTGTTTTATTTACTTCCTGTTGAAAAGTTAGATCCATGTTTCTGGCATTTGTGGGACTATTTGATTTGCGGAGATTAGGAAGACCTTGCTCACCAAAGGCTCTAATTACTCTATTTAGCTTGCCACTAGGAACCACATTAAGGGTGTTTTACTTGTACCGAAGAACAGCACTGAGAATTTGAGTAGATCACTACAATTTTTCCTAATAGGTTCATAGGCAAGTACTATGAAAGCTGCCCTTTTGGGCATTTTTTAGGCCTGTCCAATTTCTCTTTCAAGGTGAAAATCAAGACTTGTACTGTGTCTGGGAAGTAAACACCTTAACCTTTATAGTAACCTCCAACAAACTGCTATGGAGATGCTGGGAGATGAACCCAGGACATCACCCATGCAAAATATGCATTCAGTGAGATACATCCCTTTGCCACTGCCCCCTAGTCTTTGGAATGGGATGGCACTGAGTGTATACTTGTTTTCCAGTTAAACATTAATTTTCTTGGTTATTTTACTAGTGGGATTATTTTACTGGGTGATCTACTCTTGTTTTGCAACAATGGTCGTTCACTGCCCATTAGGCATCAGTTACAGAGAAATGGCATCTGAGAAAATGATTTTCTGGAGGACACACATACCTCTCAACCTCTTAGAGCAAGAAATCTGGACAAAGCAATAAATAAAAGTGGGACAAAGGCCCAAAAATAGGGAAATTTTTTAAATATTGCTCTTACAAACTTAGAAAGTTGATAGAATAATAGCTTGTGTATTAGCATGAATTTTTTGAACAGTATTAATTCTGAAACTCAATGCCTGCCATTATTTTCTGACTTCAGCCTTTAGTGATTTGCCAAAAAAAAAAGCTACAGGTTTATGAAAAAGACCAAAAATATGAGGCGAAAATCTGTACACTTGAGAGGTGCCGGCAGGACACCTACAAGATATATGACACTAAAACTGTTGATAAACAGGAAGAAAATTAATGGAAAGCAACAACACTTCAGAAAGTTTAGCAAACAGTGAACTCCTTCTACTATCTACGCAAAATAAAACACTGAAACAACAAACTACATAATCATTTACAACTCGTAAAACAAAAGGGTGGCTCCAAGGGATGACGTAGCTTCCGTCTTAGTTGCCCTCCTATCTTGTGGGAGGAGGCGACTAAGCATCAAAACAAAGGATAGCAAGGGACTGTAGTGTTTTAGGTAGGGGCAAATACATTGGATTTTTGTGACACTCACAAGTACTTTAGGAGGCCTGTAGGTAGGTATTGGTTTTATGAGATTTTTCTAGTAAGAAGAACATTAAAAGTAGTAGTATATGTAAGTAAATTAGAAAGGTATCCCTTCCTTTCTTTGTGCGACAGAAATAGGATGAGTAGAAAACTTTTTCTATTTTCTTTGTTCTTAATTTTGAAAGACTACAGTCTTCAATACTCCTGTCCCGTTTTACCAGTTACTTAAACCGGATTGAACAGTGATAGTGTAAATACAAACACGCATCCGGGTATCATGATCGAGTGCGCTGTCCGCCTCAGACGCCAGGGCTGGCGCTTTCACCTGAGTGACTTGAAGGCCGCCGGAACTAGCGCGCACCTGTTATTTTTATTTGGAGTAGAAGAATAGCAACACGAGCGTGCTCAGTTTTGTGTTGAGCCCTTGATTTTTGTACGGAATGCTGTAGCTAAGGCTATGAGATACTGTTTCAGTTGTTTATGTTGCATTTGGTTATTATTCTGTCGCTTATTTATAATTTGTTCTAAATGCTTTGTCAACAGCTAGTATAACTGTACAAGTTATGGATCATATCTCTCAACCTCTATGTGCGAGAAATCTGGACAAAGCCAAAAATTTGCGTGTGTGTGATAAAGGCCCAAAACCAGTGACAAACTTAGAATAATACAATTATCAGAACAATATTTAACCAATTTTCTAAGCTTAACGTACATTTTCTGCAGGATATGAAGCGTGAAACTCCAAGTATATCATTATTTAGTGACTTCAGTCCTCAGTGATTTGCCAGAACACTACAGGTTCTGTGAGGAATGGTGCATATTTTGCCTGATAAAATTGTTGGTCAAGTGAGAGGTATGGTTGGCATTGAAATGTAGGTATTGCTAGTAATTGGTTTAATTTTTTTTTAATGTAGAGAGCTAAGTAGCTGTGGTTAGGTTGCTCCTATGTTTAGTTCAGTGTGCACTTTGCCTGTTCACAATGTCATTGCGAAGTTGGTCTTTCAGCTGTTGTGGCACAGGCGCAGTGTGATCATTGTTTGGGTTGCGCTTTGTTACAGATGTCATTGGTGAGATACATGTAGTAACTCGTTCCCAAGGTTTGAAAAAACATGTAGTTGTGCACCCGAGACAATGGGAGTATTTTGTACTGTGACTTATTTTTCTACTAGTGATGCCGATCGTCTCAAAAAATGTTTAATATACGGGTTGGTTATCAACTTTTTATTAATAAGGCTGTTTGGTTTGGTAGTAACTAGTCATGTCTGAAAATTAGAACGGTTACTAAACTGCTGTTTATCTGGCGGTTTGTTTATTTATAGACGCGTGTCTCAGATGGACTCAGTGCCGTAGTCGGGGTTTGTACTCTGTTTTTTTTTGACTAGTTTGCCTTGCTGGAGGGGGGCCCGTTTACATAGCGGACCCAGAGAGAGAGCGACTACTAATGTATACATCGGAGCAATACTGTCTGCGCTGTCAGAACAAGACAGTAATAAGGATCTGTTGTTCGCATGTAAGTCACGTGTACTTTATGTAGTCTGCCCCTCATGTAGGTTGGGCAGTTCGATGAGTGTTCTTAAATTTGTACAAGGTCATATAGGCGTCTATTTTCTTGCAAAATGTGGGAGAGACTGAGGGTAGGTCTTGGCAAGGCACATATGACCTCTTGTCTGCTTTGCTTTGTTTGTCTTGTGATCTGGAAACGATGGTAAAGTAATTATGTGATTACGGATATGTACATGTCAAAACAAACCGTTTGTACAGTTTGCTTTTAAGTGCGAAAAAAATCACAGCTTCCTAAGCTACAAAAAGAGTCTGAGTCGTGGCAACCATTTGATTGTCAATAAAAAAGCGACTGCGATTAACGGTTCACTTATAAACGACTGAAAAGTAAATAAAATGCAAACAAAATAAGAGAACCGAAGCACGGCCTGAGGTACTGCATAAAATATTTAATCTGGGAAGCGCGTTGAACCAGTGAAAGCGCCCACCATATTATTAATTGTTTTATGCAGCTACTCTGGCTGTGTTTCGGTTCTCTTATTGTTTTTATTTTAACCATTTGATTGGCCCAACACTTAACTAGGTACAATGATAATCAAACCAGGAGTGAATTTCTGAATATTCATCCAATCTAGTTCTGTTTGAAGGAATATGGACTTCTACTGAAAATGAAGCGGTACACTGTGCCAGGGATGTGGAATGCGCTGTATAATATACTTGTCTCTACTGTTATATTTGCTGATGAAATTTTAGATCACTAGTTTTGGTATGTGTGCGACTGTTGGGGAGTTCTGCCAGTTGTGATGACCTTTCTAGGGGAATGCCACCCTTCTTTGAGTTGGCATGGTCGTGGCTTTATCCCACTGCAAAAGACACTGTTGTGCCCTCTCCCCTGAATGCAGTTTTGGGGAATTAAGTTTTGTTCACTTTTATAGTGGAAGTATCTGTACCTGTATTATGTGGCTAGTGTCTTCTAGCCAGTGTGCTGTCTGTATTGCTGCCTATGCATTAACATTGCTAACTTTTGGCAAGGGGATGGTGTAATATGTGTTGTGTATTAAACCATCGTGGACTATTACCTTGGACTGAAGAGTCTGATTTTGCTGATTTTGGTGACGTTTTGTGGGGCAGCCTTTATTGAGTTCTGTTACGGGATTGCACATTCAATTACTAGTTTACTTTTCCCGTTTTTCCATCTTGTACATTACCGATGGTGTAATATGACTTGGGCAGGTCAAGGAATGGTATGTGTGGATGGCATGATTGCTGTCAACAGTATTGTTACCCATTTGGAAAAGTTAACCAGATTCATTAGACAGGGTCTGCCCTTGACAATCGACTGCTGTCTGCGTAGCTGGGTATGATTTTTAATGTCATAGTTTATCAGGTCAGTTTTCTAACATAACTTTGTTTGTAACTGTGTCCCTAACTTTGGGTGCTAACCTAAGTTCATGGGTTGCTTTAATAGTTGTAATAGTATTTTATAGGTTCATAGGTAGGTACTAGGCTATCGGTCCTAGGGCCCATACAAGCCTAGCCAAAAAATGTACCCTGGCTTTCGCCACCCAAGAAAATTATTTTCCTGTACCCCTGGTTTTAGATACAATTCTTTGGTATGAGGGCATTTTTTTTTTATCTGCTGTTTTTCTTTTTTGGGCTGGCCCACCAAGGTGGTGGTTTTTCCATTATGTTTAGATCAGGTTGGGACTGCATCCATTTTGGAGCTACCTGCTGTGGTAATATCTGGGGTGATGTTGCTAATTAGTGAATTTTGAAACTTCATGGAATTTGGTGACATTAGTACATCCTGAAATCCTTAAACTGTGAGGCATTGTTTTCAGTGGAGATTTGAAATATGTTTACGAGCTAGTTTAACCGGGGGGGGGGGGGGGGGTACTGTGAGAATTCTAAACAAATTCTGAAGGGACGGGTCAAGAATATGTCCTCTAGTGGGTTTGTTTAATCTGGTCCAGAGAGTTTTTGTTCATGGTTAGGTGGGTAGGTACTAGGTGGTTAGGTGGGTAGGTACTAGGCTATCTGCCCGAAGGCATTTATAAGCCTAGCCAGAATGTGTTGGCTTTCGCCACCCCCTTAGATTAGTTCCCTGTGCCTCTGTCTAGCAGAGCCACTGAAGTGATCCCTGGGATAAACTTTGTTTCCCATTCACTCGTCAAGGTTTCTCTTGAAGAGTGTTAGCAAGGAGCTCTGCCTAATGTAGATTGGAATCTTGTTCCAAAGCATGGGAAGTCTCTGTGACAGGAATCTATCCCTCCAGCATGTCCTATTTATTGTTGTGGTGAAGTTTAGATCTGTAGAGTGTGTGGCTCGAGGTGATAAGCTTTTCTTTAGGTGGAGCATGTCCATCAGTTCTGGGTTGGACATGGCCTTGTATGTCAGGCAGAGATCAATTCCGAGTAGGCTGTATGCAACCGAGTACAGCTGGAGTTTCTTCAGTCGAGCTGCATAGGGCATTTGTTTGAGGCCAGTGATCCTCTTGGTGAGGTACTTCTGTGGTCTTTCCAGCTGTTGCAGGTGTCTTGTAAGATACATCCCAAATGGGGCATTGTACTCTATGATGGGTCTGATGAGCGATGAGTAGAGGGGCACATTGACCTCTTTTGATCTGGATGCGAACCCTTTTGTGATCAGGTGTGCCACGTAGAAGGAATTTCTAACCACTTCGGCAATGTGATCATCAAAGGAGAGTTTATCTACTTGGGTCCCCAGATCCCTTATTACATCTTCCGTATTTAGGGGACTACCACCTATGTGGTAGTTTGTGGGTACTTTGTTTTTTCCAAAGGGGATGACTATGCACTTTTTGGCATTTAGCTTGAGGCCATTATTTTGACACCAGGTGTCCATCTCAGTGAGACCCTTTTGGAGGATGTCTGTGTCAGCCGGAGAGTCAATTATAGCCCCTAGTTTGCAGTTGTCTGCGAACTTGGTTAGCCATAGTCCTCTTGTGCTTGCCTGTACCTCTGAGAAGTATATGCCAAACAGGAGGGGTCCTAGGACTGAGCCATGGGGAATGCCACTTGTAACTGGTTTAGAGTCAGACCTAGCTCCCGCAACTCTTACCATGCGAGTTCTGTCCGTGAGCCAGGTGGCAATCCATCTTGTGATGTAGGGGTTTATGTTCAGGCTGGTGAGCTTGTCTATAATACCAGAATGGGGAATGGTGTCAAAGGCCTTTGCGAGGTCTAGGTAGGCTGTGTGTACCACCGTTCCCTCGTCTATAGCCTTGTTAACTGTCTCAAAGAAGTCCACCAGGTTTAGGAGGCATAATCTGCCCTTAAAGCAGAACTGGGGAGGGTCCAGTGTTTGGAGGTTCCCAATGTCTCTGTTAATGAGTTCCATGATGATGTGCTCCAAAGCCTTGCAGACCAAGCTAGTCAGGCTTATAGAGCGATAGTTCCCGGGGTCTGTTGTGTCTCCACCTTTGTGGAGCGGAATAACTGTTGCTGTGCGCCACTCTATTGGTACGTAACCTGTGGAGAGGCTGAGTTTGAACAGTGTGTTTAGGTGAGGGGTTAGTTCGTCTTTGAGCTAGTGTCAAGAAAATGCACAATGGGAGTCCTCTTCCCAAACACAAACAGTCCAGTAGTCCTTAACGCTAGTTTTTATTGAAGACAAAAAAGCATTTTCGCTACTGACATGTAGCTTCCTCAGAGGTTTAAGAATCAATTAACAAAATGAGTTAAAAACACTTATAGGATTTAAACTGTGAGTCACAGGAAGTGACAACATAATCTCATCAGACTTCACACTACGTGATTTTTTTGTATACAAAAACAATTACATCTTAAAAATTGTGTGTGCATACTTTTTCAGACCTTAATAAAAACAGTAATGAAAAGCATATTATAAGAACAACAATCTGGTCTAAAACATGTATAGTACTCCCAAAAGCTCTCTTATATGGTTTTTGCTGTAAACCTACAGGCGAAACCTGTGTTAACCATAAACACTATTGTATATAAATAAAAATAAGTGTACTATATACCTTCCATCTAATCGATAAAATAGAACTCATAAAACAAAAAAGTACATTATTTTAATAAAAAAGTACATTGTTTTAATAAACTATTGTAGTCATAAAACCCAATCTTAAGGTAGTTCTCTAGCGCAAATAACTCCGTAATTTAAGAACTGCAGCGATGTTGCAGTTTTCATTTAAACCGGGAGCCTTGAACGCATCTAAAGAAAGTTGCCATTCAAGCTCCCGGTTTTCCAAAATGAGTGATGTTGGACCACCTCTAATATCTACGGGAACATGATCTATGCCCATAAACAAGAATGTGTGCCCAGGGTTTATGCCAATGTGTTTCGCTAAAGCATTCTCATCTTTCTGCTTTTTAATCGCATATATGTGTTGATATATTCTTTCACGGACCTTTCGGTCCGTTTTTCCTACATAAAAAGCTGGGCAACACTCAACAAAAAGCTATATATATACAACTGAAGAAGTTTGACAGTTTATTCTGTGGTGAATCTGGTATTTCTTTTTCCTGACATTGAATGAGTTACCTGGTTTCATATATTTACAAAAGTTGCAAGCTTCACATTTGAGTGTACCCTTTTGTCTGCTAAACAAATGCCTTTTAGTGTTCCTTTGTAAAATTTCTTTTAAGTTACTGGCCCTTTTATATACTATATTAGGACGAGGGCCTAGTTTTTCCAAAAGTGTTGGTGAATTAGAAATAATTTGCCAATTTTTACATATAATTGACCTAATTACATTGGAATCCATGTTAAAAGTTGTAACAAGGCTTAAAATGAAAGAGTGTTCAATCTGTTCTGTTGAACTAGTTTCCACATTTTCAACCACAATCAGCTGTTCAGTCTCTGTCATGTTGATATCTGGTGTTGTGAAATTATCAATTTGGTCATGCAGAGAAGAATTGCTTTGGTTTAGAAGGGGTTTGTAATATCCTTCTAACCTTTTTTGATTGACCTCTTTTTGTAAGCTCATCGATCAAGTTTTCAGGGTAGCCCCGATTCAAGAATAGAAGATACATTCTTTTGTGAAGTCTACTAAAGTACTGCACATCCTACCAGCTCTGACTAATTGACTTTTGACTATTGACCGCTTTTGTCTAAAAGGGTGGAGACTCGAGAAATGTAAAAATGAATTGACATAAGTGGGTTTTCTAAACACTGTTGATGTTAGTACTTTATTCTCAAGATCTTTCACTAGTTTGACATCTAAATAATTAATTTTCTTCGTGGAAAATTTGTATGTAAATTTTAAGCATTGTGTAGTTTCGTTGATGACATCTACAAAGTGTTTCGCACAAGTACCTTCATCACGCAACAGTATAAATATGTCATCTAAAAATCTAGTATAGAAGATGACATTCTTCATCAAGTATAGAAGATGACATTCTTCATCAAGTCGTTGTTATTAAACAGGAAATGCTTTTCCCAATATGCTACAAAGAGATTCGCAACACTTGCTCCGCAAGGGGAGCCCATTGCCACCCCTTGTTTCTGCAAGTAGAACTCTTTGTCAAACATAAAAAAATTAGAGGTCAACACTATGTCGAGTAGTTCTGTCACCAAGTCAATTTCAGGTCTGGTGGCTCCTAACTCATTCAAAAGGAGACCTATCCATTCCACCGCTTCTAAGTGTGGAATGGATGTGTACAGGTCGATGACGTCAATAGTCAAAAAATTGTTGGTAATGTCAAATGGAATAGCATTGATGTTGTTAAGAAAAGTCCAGGAATCTTTGCAGATGCCTGGAAGTATTTTTATATATTTTGTCAAAATACTGTCAATCAGTCGTGAGCAAGGGTAGGTGATGGAAGAGCGTGCATCTATCAAGGCTCTCATAGGGGGATCCCGAACGTTTTTATGTATCTTAGGGATCCCAAACATTACTGGGACTTTTGGAGGAACAATGTCAATGAAATTGAAAAGGTCTACACCAATTTTTCCTTCCAAAAAATAAGTCCCTGAAATACACCCTAGTTTGCCTTTGCGAGGTGTTAACTTCATTTAAAGATGCCAACTCGTATGCAGAACTGTCAAGAGTAGTCAGCATTTTTTCTTTGTATTGGAACTCATCAAATACAACAACACCACCTCCCTTGTCCGGTTTGATAAACCTTACGGGAAGTTCAGCAAGGTAGCGCAACCCCATTTGTTGTTCTTTTGAGATGTTAAAGTTAGAACCGTTAACACTCTTTTGAGACTCAGAAAAAAAGTGTCTCAAATCGATTTCACATATAGTTTCAAACAATTGTAAACTATTGTGTACTGGAGGGTTGAAAGCACTAGGTGTTTTCAACCCCCTAGGACCATCATTTCCAACATCACCGCACAACAATTTCAAATTTAACTTGTGTGTGTAACATTTTAAGTCTATGATAGTTTTAGCTACATTACCTGTGACACTAGGAATAAAAGTAAAACCTAGTGCTAGTAACTCAACCATTTCCTTTTCAATGTTAACACTAGAAAAGTTGTACACTTTGAAGTCACCTTTGTTGTTCGTGATGATCCTAGGCAACCCCTCTTCACAAGGGGAATCAAAGTCTACATTAGCAACTAGTACCGTCTGTTCCTGTTGTTGGTGGTAGGTGTCTTGCGGTTCCGTTGTCCTAAAAAAACACCTTTATTATTATTGTTGTAGCCAATTTTGTTGTTTTGGTTACCTTTTATTCTATTACTGCGCCTGACACCTTGATGGACTTCTCCACCAGATTCATCATTAGCATCTGCTCTTGCAGAGTCCATTTCATCAGTACATAAAAGTGAACTGTCTTCGCCTCTAAAAGGCGTGGTATTAGTTGCTGAAACCATAAGGTAGGGGTAAGCTTTTCCTTGATTGTAAGCTACCCTATCCCTCAAGTTTTTTGTTTTTATTATTCTTAAGTTTTGTCAAAAGTGCATCTATGCTGACAAAGATGCGGTCATAGTCATATTTAAATTGCAAAAAAGCAGTGTCTATTTTAATGACATTATCTAAAATGTTAATTTCATCTATTAAAGTTTTGATGTGTAAGGAATAGTGTTTTACAATGGTATTTAATAATTGCGCACCTTGCTCTTGAAAAAGTGTCCTCAAGTCATTATAAAAAGAGTCGTTGACTAGTAGTCCAGAAGGGGAGAAGTTGTTCCTGAGTCCTTTTGGAACCAGATTCTCCGCCAAACATTGCTGGAAATATGAAGATTCCAGCTGTAGTTTCCTTAGCTTAAGTACCTTTTTGTCCAAAAGTTTAAGTTTTTCTGTTAGATGAGCGCTAGAAAATGTCGAGTCGTCAGTATTAGTCCTGCCTTGATTTTCGTCATTGTTATTTAAAAATGAAAAAGCGCCCACATTCCCCATCCATTCGGAAAGGGAAAAAACAGTGTTATTCGTTGGGTTACCTGTAATAGTGTTCACCGGAGGACGCGCCGGTCCTGTAGACCCATAAGCGTCTTTATTAGATGAATTGCCTCCGGTTTGAGTACGTTGTCCTGCTTGTAAGAAAAAACTCTCACCCGAACCCAAGCCAGTAGCGCTACACGTTTGTTGACCGTTCGGTGCAGATGAAAGGATAGGTTGGCCCGCTGAAATAGCAGAACCACCACTTATTGGACCAGTTCTTGTTGTCATGTTGAAAGCTGGTAAACTGATGTTCGTGTTCAGGTTACCCTGCTGTAAAAAGTCCATTCGAACATTAAACTGATCAATCTTTCTTGTTAAATTTGCAAGAAGAGTAGCAACGTCCCCATTTTCAGTGCTGTTGTTCACAGGGGTCGTTGAAAAGATGTTGGGTGTGTTTGGAGAGGGCGGACTACCCGAAGCCATACTAAATACGAACTGATGAAACAAAAGTAAATAAACCAGCAACAAGAAAATGCACAACGGGAGTCCTCTTCCCAAACACAAACAGTCCAGTAGTCCTTAACGCTAGTTTTTATTGAAGACAAAAAAGCGTTTTCGCTACTGACACGTAGCTTCCTCAGAGGTTTAAGAATCAATTAAAAAAATGAGTTAAAAACACTTATAGGATTTAAATTCTGAGTCACAGGAAGTGACAACATAATCTCATCAGACTTCACACTACGTGTAGGACGCAGCCTGGGACACCGTCCAGTCCCATTGATGCTGTGTTTTTGGCTTTGGTTAAACAATTCTTGGGTATAGTCTGTGTTAGAGATAATAGGTACCCCAATTTATTGAGGAATACGTGAAGTCCTAAACACACAGGAGTTGTTGTTTCTAGAGAGTTCATAACATGTTTAGGAACCTTGCATCACTTTCAGGGAACATAAAGAGTGTCTTGTAACATGCTGTAGACTAATAGTTGTCCTGTTTAGCATAATTTGGAGCTCACAGAATTCTGTTTGTAGGTTTCTGGGAATCTGTCTAGACAAGAAATGATTCCTAACAAATATGGACATGCCACCAAAGTTGCCATAATTTCCGAAGGCATGATAGACCCAGAAATCATGTGCGGAGGGAGACCTGTCTGAAAACTTAAACCATGTTTCAGTAATTGTACAGATGTGGATATGTCTCAAATGCATGAGAGGCAGTTTGAGACATGGCATTTAGCAGGCACACCTTAATGTTGCCTTGCATTGCATTTGTTACATTAGTTGGATTATAATGTGCATTAGCTGGACTGTGCCTTTTAAAAAAAAAAAAAAAGGGGGGGGGGTTTGCTACATAGGGAGCAAAGGATAAAGTCTTGGAATGTGAGGGGCAGTCAATCTTTTGCAAAGCAAGTAGGATTGTCTAGGATCTCTGAAGTGTCAGTGGCTCTACAGGTAGCACTGTTGCTTTTGGTGCTGGAAGACCATAAGGATGTGGATTCAGTTTCCACTCTTAAGTGATTGGATTGCTGACACTGTAGTGCTGCACTCCCAGGTGTGTTGTTTTAGTTTAAGATGTTAAACCGATATCCCATCTGCTTTGTACACAGATTAGGCAATCATAGCTGATTTCTGGAAGTTTGTCAGTAATGCAGCAGCTTTCTTATGTTGCTCTAGTGCCTTCCTGAATATATTAAGCCACAGTTTAAGTTCGGGTCTCCCAAATGTGTTCTTAATAAGTCATGCTTTATCAGTTTGGGCAGTACGTTATCTTGTTAACTAGCCAGTATTTTGCCAAGGATTTTCACATTTAATTGGATGTGGTTGTATAACAGTGGTTTCTAATTTCTTTGCCTGATTTTGAGAAACATGGGCGCTCTTAACTATCTTCTATTCTTTGACAGCTATTCTTATAATTTGGCTTTGTCATAGAATTTAAGGTTTGTCGAGTTCTTTTAATATTCTCCATTTGTAATTTTTTTTTCTATCCATGAGGTTACATTTGCTCTTTGAAATAGTCAAATATGTCTACTAACCTAGAAATCCATGTACATCAGTTTACTCTTATTTGGGTCTTGTAGCCAGATGCGATTGTTTCCAAAGATTTGTTAGCATATGGGGGATGCCTAGTCTCAAGGAAAAATCTGCCATCATTTGCAATTTAACTCCATTTTGAGCTTTCTCACTACAGTGTAGGTCTGGTGTGGTATAGTAAATCTGAAAACTGCCTATACTTCAAATTTCCTTGCCTAGGAATTGAAGGCAGTTAAAGCCCACCCACTTTTTTGAGCTTTAAACACTTACATGTTTTGGCAGTGGACTTTCTCTGCATGACATAACATAATATTATCTGGCTTTTTTGCCAGGTACTGCTTACAATCTTATGTTGGCAGTTCTTGGTCTTGATGTCAACAGTATAAAGGCACATGCAAAGTGATGTTCGAACACACTGCCTTATTGGCATTTGGGTTGTAGTGCCCTACTATTTCTGGCAGTGGTTCAGAGCTTCAGACTCCTTGGATGTGAAGTACCCGTCCGCTGCAAGAGCGTGCTATTTTAAGCCTAGTCAGTTTACCTTTATATGCTCAAAATAACCTATCCCATTCGGTTATAGTTTGGTCTTACCCATCCCATGGTCCGTAATTTAATTTTAACTGGGATCATTTGAAGGTACCCATGTATGGAATAAAGCATTTAGGAGTTGCCTCTGCTCATTAGCAGTACAGGGGACAGTCCTGGGGTAAGTTTTCTGTTCCCTGTTCATGGCTATAAGTTGCGTTTGAATGTGGACAGGGATGAACTTTTTGTGTGACTGGTAAGTCTGTTTCACAGCAGCGAGATACACCTGTCCCTCAAGTCTGTTCAGTTAGTTGATGTTTAATGGCATCACTATTTTGATGCCATTTTGTTTTCTGACAGTAATCTTTAAGTTTTATATGGAATTCCTCATTTTAAGCTAATGCAACACTTTATATACACATACACGTGTGTGTGTGTGTGTGTGTGTGTGTGTGTGTGTACTGAAATTAACCATTTACTGAATTATTGGGTTTTTTTGGTCTGTTGGTGCTTAGTGTAACTACCAAATTACTGGCTGTCTTCAGTACAGTATTTGGATTATTTCTCTGTTTAGTCTTCACATTGCTATTTTAAGGGAAAATTATAGGGGTGTTACCCTTTATTTACTGGGAATGCAGCTTCACCGGACTGACCTGGCTAGTTTTTTGCCCCCTGTCTGGATGGAATTTGAAACTCTTCCCTTGCCCAGCCGTCTACCTTGTCTGTACTTAGGAAACAGTAAAAAACGCCCCAGTGTACGTCTTGTGACTGTGCAGTAGTCTTGGAAAGAGCAAGCTATCACACCACTTGCCACCTTTCATCTCCTGGTCCCCTCGTGTAATTTTGGTAGCACAACTGTGTGCATGTGTTGGTCAGCTGCATCTTCTGGGGCTGTGCCAGTGCCTGGTTCAGGTACAGGAGAACCAAATACTTGATGTACGGGAAGTCAGGGGTGTGGAATTTGTTGCCAGCATTTTGATATGGCTGTATCGAATCTGTTTCCTCTGACAAGGAGTTACAGGAACCCAGGCTGACCACCTTCTTCTTTTTTTTTTTTTTTTCCCAAATGCTGACTAGATTTAGGGATGTATTTAATGGGATCAGTCTACTGCAACCGAGATTGTCAGGGTTCATGATCTTTTGAAGAATGAGGCTCCTATCCTTCAGCTATTCCCTCCTGTGATGCCAGTATTGGAAGATGTTCTTAAGAAAGCCGTTGGTTCTCCTTTGCTTACTGAGATCTCCCTGAAAAAATGTTTAGGAATTGTTTGGTTTCCCTCACCTTGCAGGGTCTCCATCTTTTATCTCCGGACCCAAGTTCTCTGTCTTCAGCTACCGTTTCTAATAATTTTTTTTTTTTTTTTTCCGTAAACTAGGCAAGTGGCTAGAATCTTAGGAGAAGAAGCTGGTACAGTCTACTGAAGTAGTGTTTAATTGTTAGTGTTTTATATGGAAATTTGTTTTTAGATGTATGAATAGTTTAGAAGAGTTTGCTGCATTGTTGCCGGTTGAGCAAAAGGATTGTCCAGTATTGTTTCTAGTGTTTCTCAGGTGTCAGTACATTAGAAGCAGCAGAGTCCTTTTTTTCTAGAAATGCAGCTTTGTCATTGGTGACGAGGAGGCATGCTTGGTTTCAGTGTCAGAATTTTTCTGATGACTTACAAAATTACCTTTTGAATACTCCCGTTGAGTCTGTTTGTGTGTCTGGTACTACAGCTATTCGTATCCTTTAAAACACTGTCAAGGGTTACTGATGGGAGTGGAAAGGCCATACTCCTCCATTGAAGAAGTTCCTCTTACACTGGACCAATCTTTTGTTCTCTTCTATACCCCAGCATACACTTGACTCAGTAGAGGGGGTCGTAGAACTGGTGTCTCCTTCGAGAGAATTAGGGGTTTTATTCCTGAATTTTTAGTGTTTCCAAGTATTGGACCAGTCCTTTTTGAATACCTTCATCCAGATTCTTATGTTCAAGATGTTCACCCTGCAAACAGTGCTTCGTGTCCTGCCAGAACTTGGATGAATGCCTATCATCATATGCCTATTGGTTGTCATTTCTAAGATTTGTTGTCTGTTGGTGTCTTTCACTGTTGTGTATTGTGCTTTGGGATGTCAACTACTCCTTGAATGTTTACAAAATATTTTGCTCTGGTAGTGACCCCACTGTCTGTGGCCACGGTGGTGCAGTGGTTAGCATTTTCTCCTCACAGCAAAAAGGTTCTCCAGTGTGATTCTAGGTGGGAGTGCCTTCTGTGTGGAGTCTGCATATCCTCCCCGCAGTCGAGTGACATTAAAAAAAAAGACATGCAGGTAGGTGTGTGCGTGAATGGGCGTGCCTTCTTTGAAGGTTGGGTGTTGGGCTGGCAACTCTGCACTGTAAAAATCCACTGCCAGTCATTAGTGGACGGGAGTTCTGTGGCGACCCCTAGCCGGGAGAAGCCGAAAGACTTGTAGTTGTATGTATTATTGGGTATCCATTTTTTTTTTTTCTTATTTGGATGACTTCCTGATCTATGTAGAGTCTGCATTCCAGTGTTTGGAATTGTTGGAAAGAGTCTTGTATGGTTCAAGTTGAACTTCTGGAAGTTGTGCCTGACCACCTCATAAAGGTTATCTTTCTATGTCTTTATCAACTGCAGTGTAAGAATGGCGCTTTTGCCTGAGGAGAAGCGCCTTTCTTAACCAAACTGGTTCTGGAGTTATCCAAGAGGTATGTTGCCCTGGCTCAAAAATTCTTAGAAATTCTTGGACTGATGGCATCCATGACTCCACTGACTCATAGTCACATTAGAGAAATTCAGTAGTGTGTTTGAAATTGTTGGATTAAGCACCTTTATTCCCTGAAGTCCCAGTTGTCTGTTCTTCCTTTCATCAGATATGTTACAGTGGTGGAGAGAAAAAGTTGTCCGTTCAGGACTTCGTTTTACCCTTCAGTTCTGGTACGGTCTCTTCAGATTCCCTCAATTTCACGTGGGGGAGCAAGTGCAAGCCTCTTGTAGTTCCCAAGAGTACATGGAAGCACATCAGTATCAAGGAGTCACTAATGATTCACACCTTGAAGGTCTTTCATCATCTGAGGACTCTGTGTTCCCTCACAACTTGTGCAACTGTACTTTCTTTTCCTGTCTGCAGTAAAGGTAGTTGAAGAAAGATTCTCAGCTGGGGTGCCTTCTGTGAGGAGTCTGCATGCCCTCTCTGTATTCACGTGGGTTTCCTCTGGATGCTCTGTGCCTCCCATATTCCAAAGATATGTGTGGGGTGTTTCTCCCCGGGCCTCTGCTGAAAATAGGCTCTGTCCCAGTCAGACTTTCTCGGTAAACAAATGTTAAGTAAAAATGTAGCGGACCACTTCTTTTTGGATAGCGAACAATTTTATCAGAGGGATTTTTTTGTAAATGCAAACTTTACAAGTAGGGGTGTTTTAGTCTTGCATATAGCATGGGGAGTAACTGCCAACTTGTGTTCAAGGTTTATGGTTGGGATGAATTTTTGGCTTGCTACAGTGTTGCAAATCAAGTGGTAAAATATGCACATAGATATTTATATCTCTGAAGAAAAAGCCCCGAACAAATGATTGTACTGTCCTGCTTGGGGGCCCACTACCGAGCGCACAGAATCCTGGCGCCCAAAATACCAAGACAAAAAGCCCGAAGCCCCACATTAGACCAGAAGAGCGAAATTCAAAATCCTGATGTTAAGGTATTTTTAGTTAACGCTTCTGGTGGTGCGGTTCAGGTAAGTATGTGTGTGTAAGTGTTTGTGAGGGGCTTTAGTATGTGTAAGTGTGTGTGTGTGACTGTAATGTGAGGGTGTGAGTTTGCTTTGTGTACATGTTTGTGCGATCTCGGATTTAGAATAATAAAGTAGGGGGGTGAAGCCCCCTGCTTATCTTTAGTGTAGGGTGGTTTGTTTGGTTATGGGGGGAGGGTGGTGTGTGCTTTTATGTATGTTTCGCGATTTTGAATTTCAAGCTTTCAACATTTTGTTAATGTGGGATTTTGGGATTTTTGTCTCTATTTTGGGTGTCGGGATTCTGTGCGTGTTGATTTCGTAGGGGACCCGCTACTTGATATGACCTAGTTTATAAAAGCAAACCACTTAAAATCAGTACAGAATATTTGTCGAACAACTGGGACAAAAAAATGAATCCCATTGCAGACACTGGTGAATGGCACTAGTAGTTTGCATGCCTGAAACTTCTTTTGAAGAAGTTAATATGCCCTAGATTGCAGGGATATAACACTGTGTCAGCATGTTCTTAGGGGGGAAAAAACAGCAGTTCAACTATGTTGTTTTGCTGAGGATTTACAACCACTGATCAAAGATTGGAACAGATTTGGTTCCAGAAGTTGAGAGATGGGACGAGTCCCCTTCGTGAAAACAAAATCCCACTTACCAGACTTTCATAACATCGAGCCGAGAACACAAAGTCCACAACACCGACCGCTCGGAACACAGACATTTAACTAAAAGTAAGTAACCTGTTGGCCAACCCAACAAACTGAAACGAACCCAGAGAAAACACACCTATGTGGGGTTGGGGGGGGCTTTGCCCCCCACACCATCATAATTAAATATACTAACTCCAAGATTGCACTACTGTGGATGGGGGCAAAAGTCAGCATGCTGGCCGGGCAGTTACTTGCCTTCAGTTACACGTCTGTGTTCCGGCTGGTGTCAATGTTGTGGACTTTTGATGGTCTCTGCTTGATACGAAAGTCGGATAAGTGGGATTTCATTTATATGAAGTAGTCCTGATGGGACACATGGTGCTCCTATCTTTAAAAAAAAAAAAGTGTAAGCTTTTTTATACACACACATTTACACATTTAGGCTATCGAAAATCAATTTTTATATATATATATATATATATATATATATATATATATATATATATATATATATATATATATATATATATATATATATATATATATATATACATACATTTAGGCTGTCGAAAATCAATTGACAAACTAATACTAGGTTATCACTCTGCCAACTCGCTACCATTAGATTGCCTTACTTGGTGTCCAGTGTAATGTGACAAACCTCCATGCGTACCGCAGCAACTCGGAAGGAGGAAGTATCTATGTCAAACAGAGCTCCTCATTAGCACTCTTCAAGAAAAATCTTGATTGGATGGGGAAATTCACCCCAGGGATCACTTCTGTGGCCCTGCTCGACAGGGGCACATGAAAATAATTTTCTTGGGTGGCGAAAGCCAGGGTACATTTTTTGGCTAGGCTGATATAGGCTTTAGGGCCAGTAGCCTAGTACCTACCTATGAACAGATGGGAGGGTTTTCTGTTGCTATGGCAGAAATTTGATGGCCAGTTAAAGTGAGATCGGATAAGAGGAAGTCTGCTGTATTACACAACTTTATTTCACCTGACATGCTATACATCTGTTTCACCTTTTCCCTTTCATGTCGTGCATGATGAAGCACTTCGGGAGGAAAAAGAGAGAAATGTAAGCAATTTTGTACTTTCAGTTAATCATTGGTTTTGAAAAGTATACATGTATGTTATGTTGGTACTTGTGAAAGAAGAGAAAAAATTAGCATAAATGTATACAGGGTGGGAGGATGGCATAATGGTTAAGGTGTTTACCTGGTAAACATAAGGTGCAGGGTTTGATTCTCACGTGGGGTAATTGGCTAGGCTTAAAATGGCCCACAAGGGGCAATTAGCCTAGTACTAACCTATGAATCTATATCCAAGAGAGCAAGTAGGCATGACGTGCCCTTGATGAAACCATATTGGGTTGGGTCCAGTGTCTGGAGGTTTAATATGTTGTCATTGGTCATTTCCATGATTTTTTCCCTGGCTTTATATGAGACTAGTGAGACTTATCGGTGTGTAGATGGCCAGCCTTTGTGCAGAGGGATGACTGTTACTGTTCTCCAAAGCTTGTTTGGCTGCTACAGTTAGAGCTGTTCCAGAGGGCCTGATAGGTCATGTTTCATGCTGTTTAGAGGCGTCCCATGATAATGTCTGGGCCCATTGATGCATTGTTCCTGACCTTAGTGAGAGCATTAATGACCTGTTTTAGTGATAGCACGGAGAGTTATATTTGGCATTTTCTGAGGGAAGGTTGAAGGGGGGAGAGCGGCATGAAGTTGGAGAAGAAATTGTCTGCTACTAGGTTTGCTATATTTTCTGGGTCAGTTTAAATGGTTGCATTAACAATGAGCTCTGCTGACAGTGCTTGGTTACCACTGGCTGTTTTATTTGTGAGAAGGGTTATCCTTTGTCTCCTCATTCTTCTTTCAGGATTTGTATTTTGGTCATTGATACTTTGCAGTTGGATCAGACCGTATCTGCATGCCCTCAAGTCTGGTTGCTCACCTACAAAACACGTGACTACTCTTGGGATTTCTTAATTTTGTGCTTGAACAAAGTTAACACTTTCAGTTGAACCAGGTCATTGAGCTGTTTCCATGTTTTAAACCTGGAAAACCTTGATTTCTTATGGTGAGTCATCCCTGCCTCAGTTTTAGTAAGGGGAGTTTGAAAACTCATCCTTTTTATGCCCTATGCCTAAAGTGGTTTTCCTGTTGTCATTCCAGATCCTACATACAAAGGAGAAATTATCCTATGTACTGTAGATGCCTGAAGGCATTGCTGCTTCACTATTCAGGCGTTTTTTGGAAAGGAGTGGAACACTCTGTATTCTACAGGCAGTAAGTTAGTCCTCTGTCCATACCTTTATGAAACAATGCAAGCTGGATGCCTTTTCTAGATCCACAGCCAACTTCACAGGGACCATTCTCCAAAGGCTTTTTGACCCTTTTTCCTTCCTCCCAGGGTGACTTAGTTTTTGGAAACTACCCTTAATGCCAGTAAAGCAGTGTGCTTGTTGAACGCTGTACAGTTGTATGAATTCTGCTTAACCTGTGACAGTAGATGTTTATAGAACACACTGCCTTAACTGGCAGTACCCACCCGTCATCTCTCTTTGGATGTACATAGGTGTTTCATTGAGTGCTGTTCCGTGACCTTGTAGAATTTGTGTTTGTGTGGAACATTAGATGTTGGCAGAAAGTGTTTACCATCTTCTCTTCCTGCTGGCCCCCTAGAAAACTGTGTTCTGTCTGTGGGTCTGTAATGAAGTCTTTGTATTGCCAGATGATCCATGAAATCCATAGATGGGCAGTGGGAGGGATTCTGAGTTTGGTAGCTGCCAGAGGTGACGGGGCACTACTACCCTAAATGCCAGTAAGGCAGTGTGTTCTGTGACCGTTTACTGTTGCAGGTAAGTGGAACTGTTACAGTTGTACTTTGCTCATCTCTTGAACATGCATCACCGTTCATATACTTTACTAGAGCAGTCTCTCTACTGCAGTTTCAGTGATTTTTGCATGCACTAAAGAATCATTTGGAAGGATTGTCATTTGTAAAGAGGAACTTGCTTGTATGTATGAAGCTCTACAATGACAGAACATTCCTCAAATGTCCTCCACTCCCAACTGCTCCCGGTTCTTTACTGTATATAATTATTTGCTTATACTGTCAAATGTCAGTCTAAATGTGATCTTCCTTTTCTAGTGTGTAAATATTTTGTTGCCAGATACCTGCAGTAGCTGCTTTCTATGTTAGTCTTCATTGTTTGCCCCGTGTGTGTGCAAGACACATTTGCGGCAGATAACGCCCATCAAAGTATTTATTGGCAAATGCCTGTTAAGCTTGGCATGAACTGAGTTTTACCTGGTTTACCCTCTGCAGTGGATCACGTGTGAGTCATTGCTGGTTGCTTATTCAGCAGCCACAGGTGAGCCTTGTCCTCAGCAGAACTCCTACAAGCTCTGTTTGCCTGCTGTAGTATGTACTTGCCCTTGGCTTTCAACCAAGGACCATGTAATGTAGGCCTGCAGCCATACCATGTCTCTCATTCGGACTTAAATCTATATTTTACTGAATGAAATGTGAAGCATTTATCCTCTTATTTTAAGGTTATCTGCCATGAAGGACCCAAGCCGTAGCTGCAGTACTCCAAACATTGTGAATGATGACGTGATCCTAACTACACAAGCGTACATTGATGACAATCCATTTGCAGAGTACATGTGGATGGAAAATGAAGAAGAGTTTAATAGACAGGTGAGCATTTCTCCTGAGTAGCCGTCTTTGCAGCTGTTGATATGTGGGATTTTATTTTTGTCATTTATGCTGGCTGAAAAGGTGTTACATGGAAATACAAACCTGTTGGGCCCGCATATGTGATTTCTGGAAAGATTTGTTAGTGTAGTGGAATGGGGAGTGGCAAGTCGGGCAAAAGTGCACTCGCACAAGCTGTCTATTGCCTTATTTTGTCCTGGGGTATTTGTGGTGGTTGTATACAAGCATTTGTGTTTTTTTGAGTAGGTCATTAGAAAGGAATCTCATTTATCCAACTTGGTCTTACTACCCATTAGCCATGTCATGTGCGTGCGCGCGCACACACGTCTGATTTCTTCTTTAGCAAAAGCCTTAAATCTGTCAAAAACAGTAATAATTTGTCAAACATTTTTTTTTAGGAGCTTTAAAGTTGTAGTGGTCCAGATGATCCAGTGGGATTGTTTGCCTTTTTGGCTCTGCATTTTTATTTTATTCATTCATTTGTTTATTTTTTTGAGGCAGGCACTGTACTAGTACACTGTAATAAAGGTGTCCATTTTGTACAATGGGTGTTAAAGACTTCTGGGCAGATAATCTCTCTGACTGCTTCCCTTATCCCAGTTTGAGAATGTGTTAAGTGGAGTAAAGCACTGATCACAGTAGGCTATTGCAGTCTCAGCCTGGGAAGGAATATTTTGGGCTGTGCTAAGCAAGCTATAACTGAGATCGTAAGATGCCTATCCATATACAGACAAACCTAAAAAATGTTTATTAATACTGATAATTACTGTAGTAGCCCTGGGTATGGGTTATACCTTGCCAAGGATATAGCATAGTTTTCCAAAGCTTCAGGGCACATTCTAGTGTCCAAACTATCAGCAGCAGCGTGAGCTGAGCTGTCCTGACTAAAAGACAAGTTTGGCAGCTAAGTCCTTCAGAGCTTTACTGCCGCCGAACAGTACACTGCTCTGTGGCTTTCAAGAATTGACAGTTTGGTGCTGTTCCTTTGCTAGAATGATAAGCTCCCTTTGGAGAAAAGTTTTCCATTTTTGTAATCTGTGTTTTTATCACCTTTTTCTCTTCGGGGAAAACTAGGAGTTTTGTATTTTAATGGAGTGCATGAGACTGTCATACTTAAAGTGGAGCGCTTTTTCCTGTCTGTTTAGAAAATTTCTTTTTTTTTTTTTTACTTAGTCTAATTTCTAGGCTTTGCGCTCTATAATTACAGCGGAACCTTTTTGGTTCAACTACTACTTTGTTAGTCTAAAGTATGGCTCCAGGTCTGACTCTCTAAACCAGTCACAAGTGGTGTCCCGCAAGGCTTGGTCCTGGGACTCCTACTGTTTGGCTTATACTTCTCAGAAGTACAGGCAAACGTAGGAGGACTATGGCTAACCAAGTTCGCTGATGACTGCAAACTGGGAGCCATAATTGACTCTCCGGCTGACACCGACATCCTCCAAAAGGGCCTTACTGAGACTGACCCCTAGTGTCAGTCATGGCCTCGAGCTAAATGCCAAAAAATGCATAGTCATCCCATTTAGGAAAAACAAAACACCCACGAATTACCACATAGGTGGCAGCACCCTTAATACAGAAGAGGTAATAGAGCTGGGGACCCAGGTAGATAGTAATCTCTCCTTTTGACAATCATATTGCCATAGTAGTTAGGAAATCTTTCTATGTGGTCCATCTAATTACTAAAGGGTTTGCATCTAGAAATAGAGGTTATAGTGCCCCTCTACTCGTCACTCATTAGACCCATCATAGAGTACAATGTCCCATTTGGGATGTACCTCAAGACCCTTCCAACAGCTGGAAAGACCACAAAAGTACCTCACCAAGAGGATTACTGGCCTCAAACATATGTCCTGTGCAGCCCGACTGAAAAAACTTTGGCTGTACTCTGTGGCATATCGCTTACTCGGAGGTGATCTCTGCCTGACTTACAAAGCCATGTCCAACTCAGAATTGATGGACATGCTCCACCTAAAGAAATCCAAGTCACTGCGAGCCACGTGCTCTAGTGAGCTAAACCTCGCCACAACAATAAATAGAACATGCTGGAGGGATAGATTCCTGTCACAGAGACTCCCCATGCTTTGGAACAAAATTCCAAATTACATGAGGCAGAGCCCCTCACTAACACTCTTCAAGAGAAATCTTGAGTGGATGGGTAACAGAAAATACACCCCTGGGATCACTTCATTGGCTCTGCTTGACTGAGGATCAGTTAATTAATCAGTGGGGTGGCAAAAGCCGACACTCTGGCTAGGCTTATAAATGCCCTTGGGCAGATAGCCTAGTACCTACCTATGTGTTTGTTTAGTCATTTTACGCCACTATTCCTGTTTTATGTAAGTTGTCTTGTCTCACATCACTGGGAAGTACTGGTCTCCCCTCCCCTCCCCTTTCTAATTTGTCCTGACAGTTCTCTACTTAGGGACCCCACTTCAGTATCTGGCAGTTGTAGTAGCTTTTCCTTCCCTCGTACGTTTTATCACTAAGGTGCCAAAATGTATTTAAGCCATTCCCATATGTAGTACACCTTTTAGTCTGCAGTTAGTGTTTGCTTTCCTACTCACAGTTCACCTCTCCATTAATCTCCATATTTCCTTGTGTTTTTCTTCTTCCCTGTATATTCCCTTGTTATTAGCTCTTCAGATAGGTGGTAGTACTAAGCATAGTTTTAGCGACCAAAAGACTGTACCATAATAATGGCCCAAACAGCCTTACATTACTGATTTTGTTTATGTACTCATGGTCTGTTGCAGCCAGGTCCAATTAGACTGTCTGACTTTAACGTACATTGAATTTCTGTGCTACGTACTCTGTCCTGGCTTCCAGGATGCCTTGTGCCATTTAAAACTCTTCCCTGGCTGTCTCCGCCATCCTCTTCTTTTTTGTCTCGAGTTAGCAGTCCCCATACGGAACTGGTAATGTGCAAGTGCCATTTTTAAATTTGTGGTTTTTAAATCTTCTTTTTTTTTAACTGAAGTGGTGGTCTGCACTGTTACTTTTCTATACTGCTGTTTTGTTATCTCATGCAGTCTTACTCTGTTTGTGCTGATTTAATAGTGGTAAGCTGCTACAGTATGCTAGTTCCTGAGAGTTGCTATAACTTGTTGATGTATTTATCATCACCAAATTTGCTGAATGACTTGGTGCATATTATGAATTGCTAAACAGATATAATCTGTTATCAGCAGCTATATCTTTTCATTCATTGCACTTATATTTTACACACAGCTCCCATGTGTTTATTAACTTGTACATTTTTTGCACATCGCCAAGTATCTGTGGTTCTAGCACAGAGGTGTGTGTGTTTATGATTCTTGTAGCGATTGCCATCAGGAGTATATACATCTGATCTAATTGATTTAGACAATGCTTTAAGCTGTAACGCAAATGTTTTAATTTCATATATGTTAACTATTTAAGGTTATCAAATTTCTCAATTGGAAATTTTGGCAATTTAAAACTTTTGCAGTAATCCTGCTGTTTTATTTAGAATTAATGTTCTGCTCTACTTCCTGTCTTATTTTGTCACCTTGACTGTGTAATAGGTTTCTTTGTAATTGTAACTGCTGCTTCCCTATCTATTTACTGACTTTATCTGTTACTATATAATCTGCACCTCCTTTAAACATGGCTACTGACCTTTCTCTGTCACTCCTATTGCTTAGCTGTCATTGCCCTTAACCTAATGTACCCTTTGCTTTCTCCTTTTCAGTTCTAGGTCATAAGCCTGCCTCTGCTAATAGCTTACAACCCTTATGCTTGACGTCCCCAGTGGCTTTGTGCTCTATTATTACAGCAGAGCTGTTTTGGCTCTGCTACTACCTTGGTAGTCTAATGTATATGTCTATTTAGCCAGTTTACTCTACTATTTTACATAAGCAGTGCCTCGCACATCACCGGGGAGTACTTGTTCCCCCTCCCATTCTAAATTGTAATTGCTAACCGTTCCCTATTTTTCATTTTAAATTGGTTGTACAGTTGGTCCCACATTAGGAGTTCTACATAGGTTACCCCACTTTAATATCTGGTAGTTGTACTAGTTTTTCCTTCCCTCAAGTTTTGCGCCAATCCCAATGTTTGTTTTTTAATATATTTAACCCATTCCATACTTTAACGCTGTGGACTAAAATGTGTACAATGTTTGCTTTCCTACTTGCAATTCTTCAACTCTCCATTAATTTCCCTTGGGGTGTGTGTGTGTGTGTGTGTGTGTGTGTGTGTGTGTGTGTGGTGGTCATCCTCTGTGTATTCCCTTGTCATTCGCTCTTCAAATAAGAAGCAGTACTAAGCATTGTTTCAGTGACCAAAATAATTTGCTATAGTAACTGCCCAAATTGCTTTACTTTACTGACCTTTTTCTTCACTCCTGATCTGCTGTGACCAGTTCCATCACTCTGCTCCCCGGCCCCACCCCCACATCAATTACTCCACCCCTTTATGCCTCTACAACCAATCACGTGCATGTCTGTATTATCTCATACTCCCTCCCCACCCCAAACAGCCAATTGAATTGATCTTAACAGCCTCTTTATCCCTTTCTACATATTTCAACCCCCTATACTAATTCCACACCTACCATGTCTCTTCTTTCTCCCTGTTTCTCACTCTTACTTGCTTCTCTTAAAATGGCATGCCAGTATCCAGCCACAATCCACCGCCTTTGCCTTACACCAGCTCTTTTCTAATGCATACTGCTTCAGTCAGTACCCAAGATGTCCATACCTTCATTAAATCTGTAACATTCAACACAGGCTTTGAAAAACAAACAGCTACTCCCAACATATCAGCCAGCCTATTGAAGTCAAACAACGTCAAGTTTTACAAAATTTAAAATTTTACATTTGTTTAATATCTACTTATATCGGCCTCTCTCTTCCACTTCTCTGTTTTACCCCAATGTAGGGACATCACCCAAATGCAGGACCTACTTCCAACTCCTCATCTGTTCTAGTACACCCTTCTCTAACTTGCTGTTTATTTGTAGTCGCATTTAAACCTACGTAGCATGTGTAACAAAATCGGATTTCCTGAGTGGTTATCGCAGCACATCCCCAATATACTTGCAGTCTCGGAGACATGACTGAAGCCAAATAGCCAAATATTCAAGACACCAAACTGCTTCCTGTAGGCTGTAACATAGAACATGCAGAAAAGCAGGAGGGGTAGGTGTAACCTACGCCAACTCTTATCCAGTTTTCCCTACTCCAAGCCCATCCCAAAATTCAGTAATGCTGAAATTCTCATAGCCGCCTTAAAACTCACTAAAACTAAACAACTCTGCATTACAGTTTATTCCCCATAGTCCCAACACTCCTATACTAGAATGTTCTTCCCTCGATGTCTTAAAAATATTTCCAGTGGAACTGTCATCCTGAGTGTCAATATCAGTTGGTTTCTCAGGCTTCCCAGCCAGTAGGTTAAATCTTCTTGAATTCACACAACTCATTACCACTCCCACTAGAACAGTCAAGGCTCTCTTCTGGACTGGTATTTCTGGATACTCAACAGCATAACACCACTTTGCACAAAAAGAACTAACATCAGTCACTCACCCTGGCACACAGTCTGCAAAAAAAGTACTAGTAATCTGAGATAAAGCTTGGAAGAGATGGCAGAAGACTAGAACATTTCCTTCCTCCTCCTTAAAAATTGCCACAGTATTGCTCTCCCGATCAGCATTTTGATAAATGGATCACTACTTCATGTACCCATACTATGGCATTCTGCATTTATTCTACCACTCCACAAGAGTGGTGTAAAACTGTAATGTTTCCAATTTCTGCCCTATAGCCGTCCTCTCATCAATCTCTGAACTTCTTTAAAAATGCATACACCTGCAGTTCATGCCATTCCTTACTGAACACCAGCTACTCTCTCCTACCCAACATGGCTTCCGCCCTGGAAACAGTACCAACACAGCCCTTCTATCCTTCTTACATTCTGTCAGTCGAGCTCGAGACTCTGTTCTACTAGACTTATCTAAAGCTTTCGATACCATCTCCCACACCCATCTGTTAAATCATCTGTCAAATCTCTACACTTCCCAAAAAACTCTTTCCTGGTTCTCCAGCTATCTTTGACTGGTCCCAAGCTGTCAAATGGGGCCAGGCCTCCTCTGTTTTCCTCCCCACCCCTACAGGAGTACCCCAAGGTTCCATACTAGGCCCTTTGCTAGTTAACATCTGTATTTATTAACGGTTTCTACAAAGCCATACCCAATACCAAAACTGTCCAATACGCAGACTATTCCACATTGATCTACTGTGCCTCTAACCTATCTGATCTTCAGTCTCTAACTCAAACTGCCTTCTCAACTACTGAAAATTGGATGCACCAAAACCACCTCTCACTAAACGCTAACCAAACTAAGATTCTTCTATTCACTCCCTCAAAATCCACTCCCATTGATAAAAACTCACTTCAAATTACCAGCCTTAACAATTCCATTATCAAAGTCGTTCCCTCTGCCAAACTCCTGGGGGTCACCATCGGTGAACACTTAAAATTAAATACATACATCCAACTTAACGTCAAGAAAAGCCACATAAAACTCTGCTTACTCTACAGAAACAACCACTTCCTCACTCCCTCCACCAGATAAACTTTGGCCACTACCCATCTCCTCCTCCCCTCTCTTTTGCATGGCGCTCCTCTGCTTACCAATCTATCTTCCACACTCCCCTTCAAACTAGAAGTGTGCTACAACAAAATCTCCAGATTTGCTGCTGCTGCTTTTGGCTTTTCCTGGTTAGGGGTCGCCACAGTGGATCATCTGTCCGCTCATGATTGGCAGCGGAATTTTACAGTGTCAAGTTGCCAGCCCGGCGCCCAACCCTCCACAGAAGGTGGGCACACACATCTAGGGCCAATTTACGAGTGTCCAGTCCACCTACAGCATGTCTTTGGGATATGGGAGGAAACCAGAGCACCCTGAGGAAACCCATGTGACCACAGGGAGGACCTGCAGACTCTGCACAGATTTGCTACCAAGGCAAAATCCTCCTCCCATCACTGCACCTCCCTACACTCTCTCTTTAAATTGGCTTGAACTCCCTAATCAACTTGATTTCATCCAAATCGTCACAGCCCACAAATTATTCCAACCTACTAGCTGCCCTGCATTATCTAATATCCTACAACCATATTACCCCCCCTTAGATCTACTCACCAAAACCTTATCGTCCAAAAACCCAAGCGCCTAGCTGATCAGCTTCTACTGTCCTTTTCCCTAGCCAAAAAATGGAATGTCCTGCCCTCTACTCTTGAGGACCTGTGACAATCCACACACTTTCAAAACACAACTTCATTCTTACCCGTTTCTTCACAGGAAATGTAACTGCACTCTTCAACTCATACCTCCCAAGCTCTGATCCTCCTTCTCTCCTGGCTAACCTTCATACCTTCCTAATTTCTCTCATATACTTAGATTATAAATGTAACTAAACAGTAACATCCAGCCATTATACTGTGTGCCTGTCTCTCTCTCTTGAAAATTTTTTAATAGTTTTGCTGTCTTTACTGAATGATACCTGTTTTGACTGTAATACTACTAGTTGATTGTTATACTATCTGTTGATTGCAATGCAAATATTTTTCTTGTAATTCTGTATGTAATGTAACTTTGTATTGTGGAGCTTTTCTCCCCGGGCCTCCACTGAAAATGGGCTTTTGAGCCCAGTAAATAAAATGACTTCAGTTTACCAAACTTCAGACAACCTATACAATAAAGCAAAAAAGTTTATAGCCATAGTAAGAAATGGAAAAATAAGTTTTTATTTATTCATTGTATTGTACTTTTAAAACTCTGTATTACTGAATTGCTGCCTACTTTTAACTGTTAGCAGTTTTAACTGTGTAGCTGTTTGAAACTGTTTTTTCTGCACTTTGTATAGTAATTGTGTAATTTATAGCACAGACTGGATTCAGATTTGCTAAATTTAGACTGGCTAGTTTTAGTTCTCAGATAATGCCATCTTACATTGAGGGCTCCCTGTATCATTGTGGCAGAAAGCAAAGGACCCATGTGATTTGGAGACTGGAGTAAGGCTCAGTGTTGAGCATTTCCATTGGCCAGCTTATTTGAAAATTGCTTAATTTGGCTTGTTATTTAGGTAGCACATGTGCAGCTTTCTTCATTAAAGTAAGCAATTTACACCTAGTGTTATGGATGGTCAGTTCTGAGTTTCTCTTGCCAGCCTGATTGACATGGCTATCTTGAGTCAGTGTAGCAATTACCTCATATACACTGGAAACTCACTACTTCTAAACCACTTAAGCTCAATTTGTGAGAGATACATAGACACTAAGAATGTGGAATCCTTGCTGTCTCATTTACAGAACAGTGACACTGAACAGGTTGTCACCCACATACTACATCACCTGCACAAACCATGCTGTCAATGCACAAGCCATCATACGAGGATGTACTCGCCAGAAATTTACCTAAATGCCAGAGACCTCCTAAGTGCAAACCTGCTATACCTGCTGTACATAGTACAGTACCTGCAGCACAAGTGTCTCACCAAACAAACCCTTAAGGCAAAGCACATCTAAACCAAATTTTTTGGTCATGCACTAGACTAGTGAGAGACAGACGGTCCCACTCAACAGGCTGGACACGAAGGTTATGGTCAGCTGTCTGTCTGATGCCAGGATCTGTCAGAACTCTCCCACACATTCGGGTCTCTCCACAACAAGTGCTGTTATGACTCCCTTCATAGTTCTTGTTGGTGTGAATGATTTTTGAGGCATACCTCACTGGACTATATGAAGAGAGGCTTGACTGATCTCTCTCTGAATGTGTCTCAGGTAGGTATGTCCTCTAGCCTTGAGCCGCATGCTACCTTCACCTAAGATGATACCACGGTATAAACAAAAAATGATTGATTTCAACAATTGGCTTAGTTTCTGGTGTCATTCCAAGGGGATCCCAGTACCTGTAAGCCTAGAGTGACACAGTAGCTAGACCACTCTGCTTTGCCAGAGATTGTCTTCATCTGTCACCTCTGGGATTTGGTACTGGTGAAGACCTCCCCCATAGTGCCTTTTTTTTTTTTTTGACAATGTTACAACAAAACATAAATATATTCAAATGCAACCTCAGAGTTATGCTGCTAAATGCTAGGAGTCCAAACCTAAAACTGCACTCACTGGAAGCAGCCCTCACCCTGGAAAAAGCTGACATCTGTACAGTGAGAGACTTTGTTTAAGGCTGCGGAAAGTGTCTTGGCCATACAGGGTTGTTATGCCTTCCACGCATTCAGATCACCAACAAAGTGCGAGAACTAAAGGAGGAGCAGCATCCAGTATTAATCAAAAGATAAATACACCTCTAGATTAAAACTATTACACTGCCTCTCTTTTTTTTTTCTCACCTTGCTCCATACTTTTCCTTTCTTTACCAGCACTGCAGCTTCTTATTTTTTTTGCATCTGTCAACACAGCAGCTGCTTATATTCTTACTTCACCTATACTTGAATAGGCTATATACCTTGTGTGTGTTAATACAAATACAATTTTATTGTAAACTCTAAAGTGTTTCAATTTTTTTACTACACAAAATTAAACCCTGCTCTCCATTTACTGACAAACCTCCCTTCAATACTTAAATTGCTATTGCCTACCATGTTACTATTGTCATCAGTAGGTCCGTCATAGAATCCCATGTTCCCTCCTCCTGGAAAAGAAACTGTTATAATCCCTTTACACAAAGGAGGAAGTCCTAATTAATAGGCTAACTATTGCCCTATCTCCTTTTTCCAAACTTTTGGAAAGTTGTATATGTAAACAACTCCTTGACCACCTTATTCATAACACACTACTTACACCTACCCAACATGGCTTCAGACCAGCACATAATACAACTACCTTTAATATCCTTTGTGGATACAATTAATAAAGCAAGACACTCTGGCCAACTAACCTCAGCACTATTTCTTGATCTGTTGAAAGCTTTTGACGCAGTCTCGCATCTCACTTTTACAGCAGCTTTCTTCCCTAGGCCTTTCTCAAGCCTCTATCAGTAGCTTTCGAGCTACATGTCTGAAAGACAGTGCGCTGCCCGTTCACTGGCCAGTAATCAAGGAGTCTCATTCCTCACCACTGACACTGGTGAGGGACGTGCATACTGGGAGGATAATGGGCACACACAGAGGAAAGTACAATTTCCCTTAAGAGTACACAGAGATCACAGTCAAGACTGGGGCTGGTCTCTGTCTTGCTGTCACTCCCTACTGGCACAGGTATAGGGTTAAGATCTCAGGCGAGTGCTGAAGCCAAAACCTCCAGCACCCTCCCTGTCCAACCAGTGCTTTGTGTCCCTGCCCAAGTAGCTGACGCACACTTTGAGATTTGATTTATATGCACAGACACTCCTGGGGAAGGCTGGCACAGATTTACTAGCCCCCTTCTGGATTTATATGCATAGACACTCCTGGGGAAGGCTGGCACAGATTTACTAGCCCCCTTCTGCCCAGACTATAAGGTAGAAATCACTGCTACCAACCACCTTTACTTATCAGCTACTTTAAGGGCCTTGCCACAGGGTGCCCAATCTTACTGTATAATGTTACTGTTATCCAAATGGTAAGTGTGACCAGAACTTTTAAGGTTATTCAAGAGTGGCCTACACAGTATCCTCAAATGCATATGAAAGTACTCCTAAGAGCTTAAATATTTCTAAATAAAACTAGCCACAATTAAAAGGTTTAAATATATTTAATAAAAGAACAAAACAATATTTAATAACTCAGCACAGTGACAGCAGAGTTCAGAATTGCAGGAAATATTAAAAAAACAAAACTTTGCAGGACAGTCTCAAATACAGAAAGCTTGCTGTATTCTTTCTTTATCCAAGAGGTGCTATGCCCTAAATGTCTTACTTGCAGAGCCAGGCAAATGCAGATGAGTGGATGTTTGGACACAAGACGAGATGCAAAATGCACTCTCTCGCGTGCTGTCCCCGTCTTGCAGGGTTAGCTAGATGGCATCACTATTTGACACCTGCCTTTAGTTCCCAGGCTAAACAGATACCAATGGAATTTAACATGTCTCTCTAAAAATACTTCAGATGTACAGCTGCTAGGAAGCCACAGAGCAATACAAAAACACTTTACATGTGAATCCTAGTAATTATCTCTGTCTCAAAACAATATAAAGAAACCCCTAGCACTAGACATGCTAACTTCATAACATATCGTAAACATCTTTACTTATTTTCTTAGAGCTTGCAAATTAACTCTGTATATTCCAGGCTTTTACCATCAACACATTTGCGTAGACATGTAGTTTATACACATTTCTGCTCCTTTTCCAGCAGGGGTACCCAATGATTACATTTTTGAAGCTCAGTACAGAACATACAGTTTAAGACAAGCATGCAAATCATATTACTATTCACAAATAACATAGGATTATTTACAAAATCCTGCATAGCTGGGCTGGCAGCCTTCACAGACAGCAATGTGTAAAATGGCAAGGCTGTCTCTCAAAATCCACTCAAAGTGGGAGTTCCACAAGACTCCATCTTTGGACCCCTCCTCTTCAATATCTTCATAAGTGATTTCCACACCTTCCTATCAAAGCTCCCTAATCTAATATGCCGATGACTCAACTCTCACTTCCTCATCCAACAACATTGTACACCTTGGCCAAATAACCCAAACTGCCTTCTCCATTGAAACCTGCTCAGTAATGCACAACTGTTACTCAATCCTAATAAAATCAAACTTTTTTACAAAAGGACGCTGTCAACTGATTTCAAGATGTAGTCACTAAACACAGAAATCAAAAATCAAAGTGGTTCCATACACTAACAAGCAAGTGATAATGCCCTCCAGGGTGTGTTAATGTGTAATGCCTGCCCAGGGGTGTTGAGGCCCTCCTTCTGCCATTGTCCAGGCCTCTATAGCTCTGGAAGGGCATTACACACTTTTATATACCCTGGAGGGCATTATTGCGCTTAAAGAATAGGTTGTCTAAAATTTTTTTTTTTACTTATTTAAAAATATATTTTCTACTTTTGATGCAAATTAGTTCCTTTGCCTAATGTTTCAAAGTTGCTGTAGTATATGTAAATGGTGTTAGAGGAAGCACTTTACATCTGAAATATATCACTTCTAAAGCAAATATCTAGATATTTTTTGGCCCCTCACTGCTAAAATGGTTTCTTGCCAGTCATTGGGGATTGAAGTCACTAAATGTGAGAGACCCTCATTAATGCTCTTCAAGAGAAACCTTGACGGGTGGATGGGAAATGGAAAATTTACCCCGGGGATCACTGCAGTGGCTCTGCTGGACGGTGGCGCAGGGAACTAATGGCTCTGCTGGACAGGGGCACAGGGAACTAATCTAAGGGGGTGGCGGAAGCCAACACATTCTGGCTAGGCTTATAAATGCCCATGGGCAGATAGCCTAGTACTTGCCTATGAACCTAGTACTTGCCTATGAACCTAAATTACATATATTTTCTTTCAGACTTGGGTTCCTTCAGACAATTTATGTTAACCCAAATCCTGTTAGTTAACTAACTTTTTTAAAGTACGACATTTAAAATCCATTCCTATTTTTGAGCCTTTGTTCCTCTCTATTTTGGGCTTTATCTAGATTCTGTGAGCTAAAGGTTGAGAGGTATGCAAACTTCAATCTGCTGCTGTCTCTGTCGGTCACACAGGCACCCCCACACACACAGTTTCACTTCAGAGAATGCAAGCTAACACGTGTCCTGTTGAAATAACTTTGATTTTTTTTTTTTTTATAGGAATATACTCCTGTTTTGAGCCTTTGTTCCCCCTTTATTTTAGGTTTCATTCCAGTAACTAGCTTTAAGAAATGAGTGGTACATAAACCTCCTGAATGCTGCTGCAAGTGTTGGATCGCTCTCGCTCTTAACTCTCTCACGCGCACACCTTACTTTATGCACGAGACAGAAACGGAGAGAGACTTTTTTCTGTTTAGTTGTACACTCTCTAAATAGCAAAAGTGCTGCTTAGTGGTGTAAAATAACGGCTTGATCAATATCGCTTTCACTCACGTGTGCACACTTTTAATTTTTCTTTTTCTTCACTTCAGAAGCACTGCTTGGTGAGTGTAACATAATGGCGGACCCCCCCCAGTTTGATATGCTGCCGTGAAGTGACTGTTTTTTCGCAGGCATTACTTGTACATTTAATACCCTGCTGGAGAATGTTCAAACTACGAATACTTTATTGGCACAAAATCTTTGTGGATGCAGCTACTAAATCAACATTGGCTTCAACCTACCTGCTATCCTCCTCCTTACTATATGGTGCCCCCATTTTAACCAATCTTCCAATAAGCTTGAATCCTGCTACAATAAAATTGCTAAATTTGCAACAGGCGCATCATACTGCAAATGTCACGGTGTTGCTCTTGGCTCCCTTTACTGGCTCGAGCTTCAAACTAACACTTGCCCATAAACATAAAGTTATCTATAATTCTGAAATCTGTCCCACCTTAAAGTTCAGTACTCCAAATCTATACTAGCCGGGCTTTCTTGAGGACTAGCAGCTTCTAACTCCACATAACCAAACAAAACTCTTAGTCACTGCTTTATACTCCTACTCTGTGACCAGGCTATGGAATGTACTACCCTTTGATATCCAAACTTCCTCAAGTTTAAATTAAAATAATTTCTATTCTGGTCATATAACTGTCCTAGTTCAAAACCAAGCTGACTCCTTTTCCCTTGATTCACTCGGCCACTTATTTTTCACTTCCTCCTCTTCTCTCATCCATCTTCACCTTCTACTTGGCTACTCTTCTCCCACTTCCCTCCTGCCTACTCTTTCACCTTTATCTCTGTTCAGTCACCTCGTCTACCTTTCTGCATTTTGTAGCCCCCACTTTCCTGTACCTAATCGACAGTTTCAGTTTATCGAACTTTTGAATCTGTAATTCTCTCATTTCTCTCTCCATTGCTTACCTTCACTACTTATCTTTAATCTTGTATATATTTTTTCTTGCTACTGTTTATCTCTGTGCTATACTCGTATAATTTAGACCATTTAAAGATGTTTATCTTTGTAACCCCTCATTGCTACAACTGTGCCTCTTAAGATATTTTGTTGTCTGCCATATTGCATTTTACTTTCTATGACTAACGCATGTATGTAGTAATGATTATTTTTTTTCCCTGCATGGTAGCTATGCTTGCTAACCTTCCTTTCTCAAATGTATGTATATGGATTTTGGATTTTATCGGTCTGTTTTGTTCATAGGTTCATAGGTTCATACTAGGCTATCTGCCCTAGGGCATTTATAAGCCTAGCCAGAGTGTGTATGGCTTTCGCCATCCATTTTAAATTAATTTTGCTATGCCCTTTTTCGAGGTTAGTATACTGCAATTCTGTCTAACAGTGACACAGAAGTGATACCCGGGGTAAACCTACGATCTCCCATCCACTCATCAAGATTCCTCTTGAAGAGAGTCAATGAGGGACTCTGCCTAACCTGGACTGGGATTTTATTCCAGAGTGAAGGGAGCCTCTGGGTTATGAATCTGTCCCTCCAGCATGTCCTATTTATTTCAGTGCTGAGGTTTAAGTCCCTCGAGCGCGTAGCTCGATGGGATTTGGATTTTCTGAGGTGCAGCATGTCCATTAATTCCGGGTTGGACATGGCTTTATAAGTCAGGCACAGATCGCCTCTGAGCAGGCGGTATGCCACTGAGTAGAGCTGGAGTTTCTTTAACCGGGAAGCATACGGCATCTGTTTGAGCCCCTTGATCATCTTGGTGAGGTACTTTTGGGGTCTTTCCAGTTGTTGCAGGTGTCTGGTAAGGTAAATCCCAAAAGGGGCATTGTACTCAATTATGGGCCTGATGAGGGATGAGTAAAGAGGCACGATGACCTCCCCTGATCTAGATGTGAATCCCTTCATGATTAGGTGGGCTATATAAAATGTTTTTCTAACCACTTTGGCCACGTGGTTGTCAAATGAGAGATTGCTATCAACTTGGGTCCCCAGGTCCCTAATTACTTCTTCTGTACTTAATGGATTACCACCTATGTGGTAATTTGTGGGCACTTTGTTTTTGCCAAAGGGGATGACTATACACTTTTTGGCATTTAGCTTGAGGCCATGGCTCTGGCACCAGTTGTCTGTTTCTATGAGGCCCTTTTGGAGGATGCTTGTGTCAGCTGGAGAGTCTATTATGGTGCCCAGTTTGCAGTCATCTGCGAACTTGGTCAGCCACAGTCCTTCCATGTTGGCCTGTACCTCCGAGAAATATATACCGAACAAGAGAGGTCCCAAGACTGAGCCTTGTGGGACGCCACTTGTAACTGGTTTGGAGTCTGACATGGCTCCAGCTATTCTAACCATGTGGGTTCTGTCCTTGAGCCAGTTTGCAACCCGAGTGGGGTATTGTATCGAAGGCTTTTGCGAGGTCCAGGTAGGCAGTGTGGACCACCTTCCCCTTGTCAATGGCCTTGGTGACTGTTTCAAAGAAATTGACCAGGTTTAAGAGGCAGGATCTGCCCTTAACAAAGCCGAACTGGGTAGGATCCAGTGTCTGTAGGTCCCCAATATCTTTATTTATAAGGTCCATGATGATCCTTTCCATAGCTTTGCAGACCAAGCTAGTGAGACTTATGGGGCGATAGTTTCCAGGATCCGTTGAGGCACCACCTTTGTGGAGAGGGACCATTGTTGCTGTACGCCACTCTTTGGGTACATATCCTGTAGTAAGGCTGAGATTGAACAGTAGTTTTAGGTTTGGGTTTAGCTCTTCTTGGAGTTCATGTAGGACGCAGCCCGGGACACCATCTGGTCCCATTGATGCTGTGTTTCTTGCTTTGGAGAGGGTAGCTCTTACCTGAGCATCTGAGATGTCAGGGGAGCAGCACTCTGCTGGGATAGATATTAGCCCTTTTGGTGGGAGGGGAAAAGTTTGCGCTGAACCTGTCAGCTAGGATGTTGGCAATGTCTGTGGGTTCGTGTATTTTTGTCATTTTGGACTAATTCTGAGCATATCTGGGAATTCCCACCCAGGTTCCTAACATAACTAAAGAAAGCCTTGTGATTATCCTTGGTGTCCTGTGCAATTCTTCTCAAAAAAGCTGGCCTTAGACGATTTTATGAGTTCCCATAGTTTTGTGCTAATACTGATCAGAGATGCCTTCCCTTTTTGGGATTTTGCTCTGATGTAGTAGCTTCCTCCTTCTATTGTTTAGTTTGTTTATGGCTGGGGTCCACCAGACAGGACGTCTGCCTTTGGAGGATTGGGTCTTGGTTTTATTTGGGATTGCATGATCCATGCATTCCTGAAGGTGTTCATAGAATGCGTTTATAAAGGATTTTGTGGTCTGGGCCGTATTATCCAGAGGTCCGGGGGCTTTGAAGGATTCCACCTCGGTTTTGAGGAGTGCGAAATTTGCTTTAGAGAAGTTTTTCACTGTGGTTTTCTGGGCATGGGGTGGGGTCGGGATGTGAATATCCAGCGAGATTAGTTTATGGTCTGATCTTACCAGTGAGGGATACACTTCTGGATCTGGAGCATAGAGTCCCCATGTTGGTGATCAGGTCCAGTATGTTTTCCCCTCTTGTGGGAGTGGTAACAAGTTGTTCCATAGCATTTGAGTTTATAAATTCTAAGAACCTTTGGGCTAGGGTGTTGGAGCTAGAGTAATGCTCCCAGTCTATGGTTGGGTAGTTGAAGTCACCCAATATAATGGTGTTTGGAGAGACCTTCATATTTTCCAGTGTTCTCAGGAAGGCCGAATGGGGTTCCTGGGTTTGGGAGGGTGGTCTGTAGCAGGCTATAAACTGGAAGGCAGTTTTACCCACTGTTAGTTGCACATGGATAGTCTCTGATGCTTCGTGCTGTGCCACCAACCTGGAGGTGTGGGTATCTTTGACGAATATTGATACTCCCCCTCCTTTTGTGGTTCGGTCCAAGTTTTGGGGCCGAAAAGCATGGTATGAGGTATAACCTGGTAGTGCTGGGGTGCTCTCGAGAGCCTTGAACCAGGTTTCTGTTACTGCACAGATATCTATGTTCTCCATGCTAAGAGTTTCGAGTGCGTGCATCTTGAGGTTTAGACTTCTGGCGTTTAGTAGCATTACTCTTAGTTTCTTATCCCTTGTGATACCTATGGAGGTGGGTTTGTCTTTTGAGCCTTGCCTAAAAAAGGCACTATGGGGTAGCAAGAGCCTTTGCCAATATCCAAAGCCCAGGGGTGACAGGTGCAAGCCGTCCCTAGCGAAGCATCGTGGCTTGTCGAGCATGTCATCCCAGGCTGACGGGCATTGGATCCCCTTTGAATGACACCAATACTTAAGCCAATTGTTGAAATTGATAATCTTGTCTTCATACTGTGGCATCATTCTTGGTGAGGGTAAGATGCTACTCAAGGTCAGGGTCATACCGGCCTGGGCTACATGCCCAGAGAGCTCCTCTGTCTCTCTTCATGTAGTCCAGGGAGGTACGTCTCAGGTCATTCACACCAGCATGGACAATGACTGAGTCATATTTGTACTTGCCTTGGAGTGACCTGAGTGCTTGTGTTATGTGGCGGATCCTAGCACCCGATAGGCAGCTCACCGTGACCTTCTCCTTGTTCAGCCTGGTGAGCGGGACGTCAGTGTGCCTGATGATAGTCACCTATTACAAGTGTATCAGGTGTGTTGTTTAGCCTTAAGGGCTGTGACTGTTGGCACACTGGCTTTGTGAGCTATGTGTTGCATGTGTTTTGTTTTGGGGTAGCGGTTGCTTGGGTGTCTGCTTTGGAGGTCTTTGCTGCTTAGGCAGATTTTTATTTAGAGCCTCCAAGTATGTTTTTGTGTGTTTGTGTTTGGTTTGCTGTCGTGGTAGGTCTATGTGAGACTGGAATTGTAGTGAGTGTGGTTTCCTTCTCCTCCTGACTGGTTACGCCAGTACTGAGTTGAGAGAGCTTAGCCTCCAGTTTGGCTATATGGTTGCATCTCTCACATGTGTTGGAATTTGTTGGGAGGAGGAGAGGGTTGTCTGTGTACATTAGGCAGTTGTAACATTGCCTCAAGATTCCCAGGTTCTTATGTAAAGATCGTTTGTGTGTGTGTTTTTTTTTTTTTGGAGCTTTTCTCCCTGGGCCTTCATTGAAAATGGGTTATACCCTGTCGGACTTTCCCAGTAAACAAATTCCTTGTCCGAAGACTTGTGTTTTTTTACCCGCATTTGCTGCTTGTCTTTTCTGGGAAAGAGGTTCTATTTTTCATATTGACCATGGAACAAACTGCTGGTTCCATGGTTGGTCCTTCTTCCAGCCACAGAAAAGGACAAGCACAGCCTTTGCTGTTGCCGTAGGGTAGCAGTTTGCCGCAACTGCAGGTGGGTCACTCTGCTGCGGCCATTTTGTATTTCCTCAGACCACTTGTCTTTTACCCCAGATCCCTCTGGTGTAGCATCTACAGCCACTGTGAACGTTACGTGTTAACCAAGCCCTTTTTGACTGTGGAGTTCCCCTCAGTGTTCTCACTGTTCAAGGGAGAACACTCTTGTTGGTCCTGGGAGATTGCTT